>NC_057795.1:79139269-79141014 GCF_018294505.1 Triticum aestivum | reverse complement strand
TTCCATTGTTTTTCTAGTAGAATACCCAATACCTTGTCTAGATGCAGGAGATGTTCCTTGAGGGATTTGCTGAAAACTAGAATATCATCAAAGAAACATACAACACAGCGATCCTCACCACTCAAGGATGGAGCTAGATCTGTGTTCATTGCTCCTTGGAATGTATTGGGATCCCCAGTCAGCCCCATGGCCACAACAGTGAACTCATAGTGACCAATATGTGTCTGAAAAGCAGTTTTAAACTCTTCTCCTGATGCAAGTCTGGTCTGATGGTATCCTGCTCTGAGGTCCAATTTAGAAAACCAATGATCTCCAGCAAGTTCATCTAGTAGCTCATCAATAATATGAATAGGGTATTTGCTTTTCACTGTGAGTGCATTGACATGTCTGAAGTCTATGACCAACCTCCAAGCTCCTTCTTCCTTCTTTTTGACCAGTAGTGCTGGAGAAGAAAAAGGACTATTACTCACTTGAATTAACCCTCTCTACAACATTTCTGCCACCTGCTTTTCCATTTCAATCTTCAGGTGAGGAGGAATTCTGTATGGTCTAATAGACACTGGTTGAGCTCCAGGTAGCAGGGGAATACTGTGGTCATACTGCCTTCTGGGAGGTAAACTAGTTGGGGGAGCAAAAACCTCAGCATACTTGTCTAATAAAGCTTGTATCTCAGGTAACTGCTCACTGTTTTTAGTAGTGATGTTCTGAAAAATTGCCATGACAGTGAATTCACACTCTTCAGGCAATTCCCCTTGTAGGGTAACAATAGTGCCCTTATACTGGAAGGAGAGCCATTTTTGTTCCCAGTCCATGTACATTGGACTATGCTTGGCTAGCCAATCAAGGCCCAAAATACTATCATATCCTCCAAGGGTTAGGACTCTGAAATCATGCACAAAGTTTTCTCCCTGACAACTCCACTTGCAGTGTTTAACCTGCTATGAATAGCTCAACTTCCCTCCTCCTGCAACCTTGACAGAAAACGACTTAATTTCAGTCATTGTTGGAAACATCTGTTGATGAGAACTGTCCACGAATGAATGAGTGCTCCCTGAGTCAACTAGAAACCTTAGCTTAATACCTTGTAGAAGTACTGGTAAGGTGAGGGACAACTTTGACACACTGTTGCTTACAGCAGCTGCTGAGAGCATCATCAGATTGTCAGAATCACTATCAGATTCATCCAGGGATGTAGCGGGGCTCTGTAATTGCTCAATGAGTTCTTGCACAACTTGTAGCTGCACAGTAGACTTGCACTGATGGTCCTTGGACCATTTTTCACCACAGATGAAGCACAATCCTTTTGCCTTCCTGAAATTCCTCAGAGAGACCCACTTATCTTTAGTAGTTTCTGACCTTTGACTGTCAATTGGCCGACGCTCTTCTGCATTTTTGGACTTGTAAGCATACTATCCGGATGATGCAGGACTCCTTTTGTCGTGGAACTGGCTTGGTGGTATGATACTTCTCACAATTCTTCGTGTAGCAGAGCTAATTCGTACGCAGTGTCAAGATCTCTGGGTTTTTGCATTGCAATGGCCATGCAGACTCCTAGTTTCAACCCGTCGATGAACCTGGTGGTATAATGCAGTGGATCAGGGATGATTTCATAAGTAGTGAGTTGGACATACAATTTAGAGAATTGATCTACATATTCTTCGACAGATCTAGTCTGACCAATTCGGAACATCTTCCTCAGCAAATTCTGGTATTGGTTACGGCCAAATCTCGATTGCAGGAGATTG
>NC_057795.1:79135783-79138517 GCF_018294505.1 Triticum aestivum | reverse complement strand
AAAATTCAGTCCACTGTAACCCCACTATTCTCCTCTGCACAGACTCCAACCAGCGAGCAGCTGCCCCTTCGAATTGAGTGGTGGCGGATGATATTCATCTGCTATGGTGCGTGCCCCATTGCTTGAAGCAGTCCTCGCATCTCACTTGCCACAGCCTGGGATTTGAGCCATTTAACTGCGACAGCTCGACTCTCGTCCATGAAGTGTACTACTCACCTTGATCTAGTGCGATGAGCTCTCGGGGAGACTGAAGGCAATTCACGCCCACTCCCGGCCGGAGGTGGGACGTAGATGTTGTGAGCCTTGGACTTACTAAACCTGTCCGCTCCATGGGAATCAGCAGGAACCGCGTCCTGGCTTTCTTCGGCGTCTCTGCTTGATGAGGAAGGCCCTCCAATCCGGCCATTGCAGTCGGCCTTGTCCCGTCGCTCCCAATCCGAGCGGATCTGGTAGATTTTGAGGAGGAGCTCAGAGCGAACACTGTCGACGCATGCTGTGATGAGACCGTCCAAGGTCTTGGTCGAATCCTGGAGCAATTTGGTCATGGACTTGAGGAGGTCTTCGCTGTGTACCTTGAGGCGCTGATCAAGGTCGTCGGAGATGGTGGATTTAACGAGCTTGTGGATGTTGCACCCTTCCGCCGACAGCCCATCCATGGCTTGCCGCCGCCGTAATTCGCTGAACTTGGTGCGGTGTGGGTGGTGGGGAACTCCAGGATGGAACGGCTCTGAAGCCAGATGTGAGGGTATAACTTGTATTGATGTGAGATCTATAGCCAATTCGCCATGAATGCTTACACGAGCTCACACATGACACACACTAGCCATGGCCGAAGCCACCAACTCCCTTCCCAATCCTCACGCAACACACACCACACGCATATATCGGCGTACACCCTCAACAGGCCCAGTTTGGGCCTGCAAGCCACTAGGGAAGTCGTCGATCGCGAGTAGGCCGTGCGGCTGACGGCCCACAAGTCGAATCCATGTCAACTCGTGCTTCTGGTTGACTGGCTCTGCCCTTGTGAGTGCTGAGATGGAAGAAGAAGGGCTACCCCTCCCTGCTCGAGTGCTCGACCTCCAGAAGTTGTAGGAGGAGCCACTACAAAAGAAATACACTTCCGTGATGATACGTGTTTGTCACAGTAGGTCGTGTTTTCTGTCATGCATGTACTCCCTCCGATCATATTTTCTTTGTGTATAACATCTCACACGCATGCCAAGAAAGGGCTCGCTTGATCTTTCTGGGACTAATTTGCCCCTACTTTAGTGCTGGATTGTTATTAACTTGCATGTAGCCGATTGGCTCTCACATGCAGTTGCCTTGATTCCCTCAACTACCTCTCTCTCTCCACTCTGCATGGCCAATGAGAGAAGGCAAGTATTAACTGCAAATGGTTGCATGCAGCAGCTTTTGGGGGGCATAAGAGGAAAGCATAGGAGAAGTAGGAACGCACAGAGTAAAACGAGAAAAATGAACGAAAGTTATGCGCAGAGTATAAAGAATTGGAGGGAGTACATTCTTGATGATTTTATGACAGAATGAAGATAGTCATACCTGTGCTGTCATTGAAGTGTTCCATGACATTACCAAAATTATGATCACGGAAGTGTCCACTTCCATGACGATAAATCGCGCGTCACAGAAGTGCTTTCTGTTGGAAATATGCCCTAGAGGCAATAATAAAAGGATTATTATTATATTTCCTTGTTCATGATAATTGTCTTTTATTCATGCTATAATTGTATTATCCGGAAATCGTAATACACGTGTGAATACATAGACCACAATATGTCCCTAGTGAGCCTCTAGTTGACTAGCTCGTTGCTCAACAGATAGTCATGGTTTCCTGACTATGGACATTAGATGTCATTGATAACGGGATCACATCATTAGGAGAATGATGTGATGGACAAGACCCAATCCTAAGAATAGAACAGGATCGTGTAGTTCATTTTGCTAGAGCTTTTCCAATGTCAAGTATCTTTTCCTTAGACCATGAGATCGTGTAACTCCCGGATACCGTAGGAGTGCTTTGGGTGCACCAAACGTCACAACATAACTGGGTGGCTATAAAGGTGCACTACAGGTATCTCCGAATGTGTCTGTTGGGTTGACACAGATCGAGACTGGGATTTGTCACTCTGTATGATGGAAAGGTATCACTGGGCCCACTCGGTAATGCATCATCATAATGAGCTCAAAGTTACCAAGCGTCTGGTCACGGGATCATGCATTACGGTACGAGTAAAGTGACTTGCCGGTAACGAGATTGAACGAGGTATTGGGATACCGACGATCGAATCTCGGACAAGTGACATACCGATTGACAAAGGGAATTGTAGACGGGGTTGCTTGAATCCTCGACATCGTGGTTCATCCGATGAGATCATCGAGGAGCATGTGGGAGCCAACAAGGGTATCCAGATCCCGCTGTTGGTTATTAACCGGAGAGCAGTCTCGGTCATGTCTGCCTGTCTCCCGAACCCGTAGGGTCTACACACTTAAGGTTCGGTGACGCTAGGGTTGTAAAGATATTAGTATGCAGCAAACCGAAAGTTGTTCGGAGTCCTGGGTGAGATCCCGGACGTCACGAGGAGTTCCGGAATGGTCCGGAGGTAAAGAATTATATATGGGAAGTCGAGTTTCGGCCATCGGGAAAGTTTTGGGGTTCACCGGTATTGTACCGGGACCACCGGAAGGGTCCCGGGGGTCCACCGGGTGGGGCCACCCA
>NC_057795.1:79130846-79135476 GCF_018294505.1 Triticum aestivum | reverse complement strand
AAAATTCAGTCCACTGTAACCCCACTATTCTCCTCTGCACAGACTCCAACCAGCGAGCAGCTGCCCCTTCGAATTGAGTGGTGGCGGATGATATTCATCTGCTATGGTGCGTGCCCCATTGCTTGAAGCAGTCCTCGCATCTCACTTGCCACAGCCTGGGATTTGAGCCATTTAACTGCGACAGCTCGACTCTCGTCCATGAAGTGTACTACTCACCTTGATCTAGTGCGATGAGCTCTCGGGGAGACTGAAGGCAATTCACGCCCACTCCCGGCCGGAGGTGGGACGTAGATGTTGTGAGCCTTGGACTTACTAAACCTGTCCGCTCCATGGGAATCAGCAGGAACCGCGTCCTGGCTTTCTTCGGCGTCTCTGCTTGATGAGGAAGGCCCTCCAATCCGGCCATTGCAGTCGGCCTTGTCCCGTCGCTCCCAATCCGAGCGGATCTGGTAGATTTTGAGGAGGAGCTCAGAGCGAACACTGTCGACGCATGCTGTGATGAGACCGTCCAAGGTCTTGGTCGAATCCTGGAGCAATTTGGTCATGGACTTGAGGAGGTCTTCGCTGTGTACCTTGAGGCGCTGATCAAGGTCGTCGGAGATGGTGGATTTAACGAGCTTGTGGATGTTGCACCCTTCCGCCGACAGCCCATCCATGGCTTGCCGCCGCCGTAATTCGCTGAACTTGGTGCGGTGTGGGTGGTGGGGAACTCCAGGATGGAACGGCTCTGAAGCCAGATGTGAGGGTATAACTTGTATTGATGTGAGATCTATAGCCAATTCGCCATGAATGCTTACACGAGCTCACACATGACACACACTAGCCATGGCCGAAGCCACCAACTCCCTTCCCAATCCTCACGCAACACACACCACACGCATATATCGGCGTACACCCTCAACAGGCCCAGTTTGGGCCTGCAAGCCACTAGGGAAGTCGTCAATCGCGAGTAGGCCGTGCGGCTGACGGCCCACAAGTCGAATCCATGTCAACTCGTGCTTCTGGTTGACTGGCTCTGCCCTTGTGAGTGCTGAGATGGAAGAAGAAGGGCTACCCCTCCCTGCTCGAGTGCTCGACCTCCATTAGTTGTAGCAGGAGCCACTACAAAAGAAATACACTTCCGTGATGATACGTGTTTGTCACAGTAGGTCGTGTTTTCTGTCATGCATGTACTCCCTCCGATCATATTTTCTTTGTGTATAACATCTCACACGCATGCCAAGAAAGGGCTCGCTTGATCTTTCTCGGACTAATTTGCCCCTACTTTAGTGCTGGATTGTTATTAACTTGCATGTAGCCGATTGGCTCTCACATGCAGTTGCCTTGATTCCCTCAACTACCTCTCTCTCTCCACTCTGTATGGCCAATGAGAGAAGGCAAGTATTAACTGCAAATGGTTGCATGCAGCAGCTTTTGGGGGGCATAAGAGGAAAGCATAGGAGAAGTAGGAACGCACAGAGTAAAACGAGAAAAATGAACGAAAGTTATGCGCAGAGTATAAAGAATTGGAGGGAGTACATTCTTGATGATTTTATGACAGAATGAAGATAGTCATACCTATGCTGTCATTGAAGTGTTCCATGACATTACCAAAATTATGATCACGGAAGTGTCCACTTCCATGACGATAAATCGCGCGTCACAGAAGTGCTTTCTGTTGGAAATATGCCCTAGAGGCAATAATAAAAGGATTATTATTATATTTCCTTGTTCATGATAATTGTCTTTTATTCATGCTATAATTGTATTATCCGGAAATCGTAATACACGTGTGAATACATAGACCACAATATGTCCCTAGTGAGCCTCTAGTTGACTAGCTCGTTGCTCAACAGATAGTCATGGTTTCCTGACTATGGACATTAGATGTCATTGATAACGGGATCACATCATTAGGAGAATGATGTGATGGACAAGACCCAATCCTAAGAATAGAACAGGATCGTGTAGTTCGTTTTGCTAGAGCTTTTCCAATGTCAAGTATCTTTTCCTTAGACCATGAGATCGTGTAACTCCCGGATACCGTAGGAGTGCTTTGGGTGCACCAAACGTCACAACATAACTGGGTGGCTATAAAGGTGCACTACAGGTATCTCCGAATGTGTCTGTTGGGTTGACACAGATCGAGACTGGGATTTGTCACTCTGTATGATGGAAAGGTATCACTGGGCCCACTCGGTAATGCATCATCATAATGAGCTCAAAGTTACCAAGCGTCTGGTCACGGGATCATGCATTACGGTACGAGTAAAGTGACTTGCCGGTAACGAGATTGAACGAGGTATTGGGATACCGACGATCGAATCTCGGACAAGTGACATACCGATTGACAAAGGGAATTGTAGACGGGGTTGCTTGAATCCTCGACATCGTGGTTCATCCGATGAGATCATCGAGGAGCATGTGGGAGCCAACAAGGGTATCCAGATCCCGCTGTTGGTTATTAACCGGAGAGCAGTCTCGGTCATGTCTGCCTGTCTCCCGAACCCGTAGGGTCTACACACTTAAGGTTCGGTGACGCTAGGGTTGTAAAGATATTAGTATGCAGCAAACCGAAAGTTGTTCGGAGTCCTGGGTGAGATCCCGGACGTCACGAGGAGTTCCGGAATGGTCCGGAGGTAAAGAATTATATATGGGAAGTCGAGTTTCGGCCATCGGGAAAGTTTTGGGGTTCACCGGTATTGTACCGGGACCACCGGAAGGGTCCCGGGGGTCCACCGGGTGGGGCCACCCATCCCGGAGGGCCCCATGTGCTGAAGTGGGAGGGGAACCAGCCCCTGGTGGGCTGGTGCGCCCCCCCTGGGCCCCCCTCTGCGCCTAGGGTTGGGAACCCTAGGGGAGGGGGCGCCTCGACTTGCCTTGGGGGGCACTCCACCCCCCCTGGCCACCGCCCCCCTTGGGAGATCCCATCTCCAGGGCCGGCGCCCCCCTAGGGTCCCTATATAAAGAGGGGGGTGGGAGGGCAGCCTCACCCTGACATCTGGCGCCTCCCTCCCCCCTTGCTACACCTCCTCCTCCCATAGTCGCTTGGCGAAGCCCTGCCGGAACTCTGCCGCATCAACCACCACGCCATTGTGCTGCTGGATCTTCATTAACCTCTCCTTCCCCCTTGCTGGATCAAGAAGGAGGAGCCGTCACACTGACCGTACGTGTGTTGAACGCAGAAGTGCCGTCCGTTCGGCGCTAGGATCTCCGGTGATTTGGATCACGACGAGTACGACCCCCTCAACCCCGTTCTCTTGAACGCTTCCGCTCGTGATCTACAAGGGTATGTAGATGCACTCCCCTCTCTTGTTGCTAGATGAACTCATAGATTGATCTTGGTGAACGTAAATTTTTTTTTATTTTATGCAACGTTCCCCAACACTTTCGTCAAGGGTGACCGACACGTGGAATCCACTGTATTGGAACACCGTTAAGCTATCGGGTCGGGTTTTGGACCTGATAACCCGTTAACAGCCCCGACCAATGAGGATTTTCCACGTGTAAAATCATCATTGGCTGGAGGAAACACGTGTCGGCTCATCGTTGGGACAGATGTCATCCACTCATTGGATGGAAGGCGCCTATGGTACGTAGACATGTGGCACGGCCCAACAGAGGCCCATTCCTGTGAAAAGGCTGACGCGTTTGACTTGGTCAAAAGGTGGCGGGCCGGTCCATGGAAAGCCTATTAAAGGCCTATTCGCATATAGCCCATTTACAGCCCGCTAACCCAAGGCCCGTTACGCCCTATCCGAATTAGGCCTAGTAGCGTCATCTGGGCCATCCAATATGATTCCAGGCTGTTTTCACTTCTCGCGCATGTATGGCCCATGATGTCTTTCGGCCCATATGAGGCCCTATGTAACTCTTGGCCTATTAACGGCACATGGTGAAACTGGCCCGTAATGAACAGTGTATCACTTTACACCCATTAACGGCCCGTGGTGAAACTGGCCCGTAATGAACAGTGTATCACTTTATACCAATTAACTGCTCGTTATTCCGTTGGGCCGTTTCCAACCCATGTTATCTTTCGGCCTTCTCAGAGCCCATTTATTCTTGGGCTCATTTCCATCATTCGTTTACTTACGGCCCGTTACTGTCATTTTTTGCTTGTGGGCCAAATTCAGCCCGTGGTTACAGTCGGCCCGTTTGTGGTCCATTAATACGTTGGACCGTTCTCATATCATCATCAAATACGGCCTATTAACGATGGCCTGTTATGGTTGGCCCATGAACGGACGATTCCAACTCTAGCCCGTTTACGGCCATAATGCGGTCTGTTTGGCCCATGTTTGGCCAATCGATCATACGACCCGTATAAGGCCCATTGATGATATGGCCCGCAGAAGGCCCATTGTTTCTACGGCCCGTAGAAGGCCCAATATTTCTACGGCCCGTAGAAGGCCCACTGTTTCTACGGCCAGTAGGAGGCCCAATGTCACTTCAGTAAATATTAGCCCATGGTTATTGTGGCCTAGTTTTAAAAAAATAGGTTATTGCAGCCACTAGCAAACCGCGGAAAAAGAACTCCAATGAGTACAAGCAAAAAAATAAACAAGACAACAAGGAAATAAATAAGCAAGCAACTAATGTTAGGCTATCACGGCTATTACACATATTACATCCACTAGACATCAAAGTT
>NC_057795.1:79127517-79128237 GCF_018294505.1 Triticum aestivum | reverse complement strand
TACTATTGGTCTACCTGTACCCCGCCCCCTGACAGATTAACCCATTTGCACCGAAAAAAGGGACCTTAAAATCATGTCCATAGTTAAATTCCCATATGTCTACTATGTAACCATAATATGTGTCCTTTCCCCTATTGGTTGCTGCATCAAAGCGGACACCACTGTTTTTGTTGGTGCTCTTTTGATCTTGGGCGATCGTGTAAAACGTATTCCCATTTATCTCGTACCCTTTGTAAGTTAATACAGTCGAAGATGGTCCTCTGGCCAACGAGTACAGCTCATCTACAACAGTGTTGTCACCCATGAGATGTGTTTGCAACCAACTACTGAAAGTCCTGATGTGTTCACATGTAATCCGGTCGTCACACTGCTCCGGGTGTTTGGAGCGCAGAATATTCTTGTGTTCATTGACATATGGGGTCACCAAGGTAGAATCCTGTAGAGCTGTGTAGTGTGCTTGAGACCAAAAATGCCCGTCCCTACATATTATCGAGTCTACTCCTAGCGTGCCTTTTCCAGTCAATCTCCCCTCATACCGCGGTTGAGGAAGACCAATCTTCTTAAGGTCGGGAATGAAGTCAACACAAAACCTAATGACCTCCACTATTTTATGACCCGTGGAGATGCTTGCTTCTGGCCTAGCACGGTTACAAACATATTTCTTTAAGACTCCCATAAACCTCTCAAAGGGGAACATATTGTGTAGAAATATAGGGCCCA
>NC_057795.1:79115767-79126118 GCF_018294505.1 Triticum aestivum | reverse complement strand
TAGTAGCTTCTCAAACCCGTTGTCAGATACACCATTGCCTGCCTTCCATTGCAGCAATTCCAGTGTGATACCGAGCTTTGTTTTGCCATTTTCGCAATTTGGGTACAACCCTTTTTTGTGATCCTCTAACATGCGATCGAACTTCAACTTCTCCCTTTCAGTTTGGAATTGTCTCTTTGCATCAACAAAGACCCCATGAAGATCATCATCGAGCACATCTTCTGGTTCCTCTTGATCTTCATCTTCCTCCGTTGCAGCATCACCGTATTCAGGGGGATGATAGTTGTCATCATCCTCTTCTTCTTTGTTGTCTTCCATCATAACCCCTCTTTCTCCGTGCTTGGTCCAAACATTATAGTGTGGCATGAAATCCTTGTCAAGAAGGTGGATGTGAAGGGTTTTCGAGTCAGAGTAAGACTTTGTATTCCCACAGATAGGGCATGGAGAAAACATAAAACCATTCTTCTTGTTTGCCTCAACCACTTCGAGAAAATTATACATGCCCTTAATGTACTCGGAGGTGCGTCTTTCACCATACATCCATTGCCGGTTCATCTACATGCATTATATATAATTAAGTGTGTCAAAAACCATTACAGAACATCATGTATAGGGAAGTGACCAAATTAATAGAAGTTCACCATCATATTAAAACCAAAGTATAGTAGTGATCAAATGTTATTACAGAAAAAATAAATACATAAAGTTCATACATAGTTCTCATTGACAACATATAGCTCTCTAGAGCATCTAATTGAACCATACATTGAAACTATGTAAAATATTTCAATGCAAAAACAAATGCGATCATAATTGCAAATAAGGAGACAATTGATCCAACGGCATAATGATACCAAGCCTCAGTATGAATGTCATAGTTCCTAATCTTTCTAATCTTCACGCGCATTGCATCCATCTTGATCTTGTGATCATCGACGACATCCGCAATATGCAAATCCAATTTCATCTTCTCCTCCTCAATTCTTTTCAAAAAAATATTAAGTAATTGTTTTCCTTTTCAACTAAATTTAACCTCTTGACAAGAGGGTCGGTTGGAATTTCCGGTTCACATACCTCCTAGATAAAAACATATATGTCATGTTGGTCGGCATAATTGTCATAAATACTAAATGAAACAAATAGTTATAAAAGATAATATATACCACATCCGAATCATAAACAGGACGAGGGCAGGATACCAAAATCATCGCACTATATAATAACAAACAATAATAAAATTAAGAACAGAAAATTATACAAGTATCAATCTAAATCATAAAAGTAGTATTTTTTTTCTTTTAGAAAGAAGATAAGAACAAGAGGCTCACCATGGTGGTGCCGGTGACGAGATCTGCGCGGGCAATCAACGGCGGTGAGGATGGGGACGGGACAGGACGAAACGCCAAACCTAGACAAATCTTGAGGAAAATGGAGCTTGGAGAAGGAGCTTGGAGAGGAGAAAGCTTAAGTGTGGCTCGGGCATTTCATCGAACACCTCATGTGCATAGAAGGTGAACTAGAGCAACACACACCTCTCCCACGGCCGGCCAAAAACATAGAGCACTGGCTCTGTTCACGGGCAGGGCTATATATAGGGATCTCTTTAGTCCGGTTGGTGGCTAAAACCAAGACTAAAGGACAACATTTGGTCCCGGTTGCAGCCACCGACCGGGACTAAAGATGTTGGGCCAGGAGCGAGGCCCATTGGTTCCGGTTCGTGTGTCTGGAACCGGGACCAAAGGGGTCAGACGAACCGGGACCAATGGCCCCCAAGGCCCGGCTGGCGCCCTGGCCTCACGAACCGGGACTGATGCCCCCTTTGGTCCCTGTTCGGGAGTGAACCGGGATTAATGCCCTTACCCAGGGCTCAACCAAAGCCCTGTTTTCTACTAGTGGCTGTGTTCTAGGTAAAGTTACATTGCTGACATTTCTCTAGCTTCTTCCCTTCCAAATGAGCTGGCTTATTTTTTCAGTAAATAATTGTACATGAGCTTGTCATTGTACATTTGTACTAAAAATTAAAATTGCACTTATGTTACTCATTTAAGTTGTGTGAACATTATCTGGAATGATAAGTCTCACAGAACTGTGGTAGCTTTAGCTTAAAACACAGAGGCAACTTCATTTTCTTGAATGCTTAACTAAGGTAGCATAGGTTAACCAATTACTCAGAAATAAAAACATGATACTATAGGATACATCTTGCTGCCAGTTAAGCATCTTTGTTATCTGGCAAAGTTTCATCATATATTGTATGTTCATGAGCTGTGAGAACAGGTAAGAGCGGCTTATGAGAGTTGCTAAAAATGCAATGGGTATGATCCACTGATTTGGTTACTAAATGAAATTTCGTGATTTCGGGCGGTTACCGCGTTTACTATCCCCCCTCGAGAAACACTCATACCGAGAAAAATATCTCGGATAATTTGAAAATTTTGAATTCAAATGCATGTTATAGAGTTAAATACAAACAATCTCTTGTATCACGACATAACTGGGAGTGGCCTAGTAGCAAGGGCATCTTTCCTCAGCAGCGAATCGCGGGTTTGAATCTGGGCTCACGCATTTTTTAATTTTCATAGGATGCAAAAGTTAAAAAAGGGTCGAACTCGCGGCGTACGAGCATGCGAAAGCTATGGTCCAATAGCCACTATACGCCATGGCAAAGTTTGTTATATTATATAGTTAAATATCTATCTATATCGACCTAAATAATATTTAAATTTAAATTTCGTCCGATTCTTTTCCGCTATTTCATGGTTACCATGGTAACCGCAAATTCCGGTGCCCCTCGAAAAAAAGGTCCGCTTGGGATCCAAAACCTTCTCACATAGCAGCTAGCTAATTGAGTCCTTTCATGTTTCACAAACAAAAGTAAAATTCAATTTCGAGACATGTGCTTAAACAAGTACCAATAGTTGTATCGGTTACCTGGTAATTCGGTAGCTTTCATTTATGTTCAAGGAATGCTTCAGAATTTGTCAGTCAGAGAACATTAATAGTATGGTTTATTTAGTTCGAATCAAAATCAGTGGCCCTATGTTGTATTCGTGTTATGGCAATAGTTCCTTACATTTTCTTTAAAAAAATCCTTATAGGATTTTCCAACATCTTTTCTATACAAATAACTGTTGTGTTTTCCCTTCTCTTTTCAAGTGTTACAGAAAACGTTGGCATGTGATTGTCGAATGGAAGATGAGAGAAATGTGGTGCAGATTCACCAGCAGGGAAAACAATAACAATGTACTGACTACTTATTGTTGTCTGTGAAGCAACACTTCCCCTACGGTTTTCCTGGATAGAAGATTTTTTGAGCTTTGGCGTTGTTTCTGTTAACAGATGAGCAATGCCGGACATGCAGTGGGGCAGTGGTCCGCATCTTGCAGTTTGCATGACATGCAAATAGTACGTTTCAATTCATTTTTCGTCCCTTAGCTTATTGTGTACTCTTTCTAGGACCATGAAGACACTGATTTTTAATGAGATAACTGCTTTATAGTCAGTATCGAATTACTTGTCGCAAAATTGAATGTATGTAGATGTATATTAGTTCTAGATACATCCATTTCTATCAATTTCCGTGACAAGTATTTTCAGACGGAGGGAGTATGTCTTTCGGTCACTAAGATTGGCACTTGGATTCATGGGACTCACAAACGAGAACACTAGCAATAATCTTTATATAGAACAGTAGAATTCTCTGTGCTTCTTTTGAAAGAGTAATGGAAGGAATAATTTACTGTTGTGACCACTGATATCATGCTACAATATTTCAGATCTAGATCTTGAATCCTGTACAGAAAATAATCTTTAGATGCAATTCATGCTTCGTGTGTCTTCCAGTCAAGAATTTCTGTACTAAGAAAATTTGTTTGAAGTATTGATTTTACCAATTTGCAAGAATTTCTGAACTAAGATATATACATCAACCATGTGGTTCATGCATATTCGCTTGAAGTATTGATTTTTACAAATTTCCAAGTATTTTTGTAGTAATTAAGAAATATACACCAACCATGCGGTTCATCTCTTAGCTATACCTGATGCTTTCGTGAGCCTGCAAACAGGTGAAATCTGAACTTAATGCTTGATATGACATGTAGGATATTCCGGATATACTTCTCTATTGTCAAGTGTCATGATATAATTAACAAATAAAAAAGAAACATATCTTCTCTACCTATTACTCATGTTTTCCGGTTCAGGAAGTTCCCACCCATGCATGCCTACGTGGGAAATCATTTGGACATCGAATCAATATATAATGGGCACATATGCATGTTTTCCGGTTCAGGCGAGAAGATCGTCATCCTGTTGGCCAGAACAATTAATAAAGGGTATTTAAAAAAGTACGCACATATATCTACAACGAAATGTCGAGCAGGTGGACACATCAGGCCCCTCTGTCCCCACAACAAAACATAATAAAATAAAATAAAATTGTGGACTGCTAAATAAAAGTACTGATGATTCTTGTACTGAACAATCTCATACAAAGCAAAAGAAAAATAAACTAATACAAGCAAAGGAAAAACAGATCAAATCCAGAGTAATACTGATCATGGAAAAAATGGGAAAGAAAGCTACTATTGTTTATTGGTGAAACCAAAAAAGACCGGATTGAACATGACTGTGGTTTACTTCTTATTAGCAAGTCAGACACGGCCCTCTTCTACAATATGAGGCCACGCCTCCTTGCAGCTGGTGTAAAACTTGCGTTCTTGAGCCGTGCGACACGTACGGAAGGCACGCCTCGGATCCAACTTGCAGAAGGCACGAAATTTTTTTTTCAACTGATACCTTTTGTATGAGATTTTTCTTGAGGTCAGCCCGCCACGGCGGATCGGCCGTGGATCCTCCATAAACGCCTCATAGAGCACAGACGATGGTACTGTCGCGCCTTCAAAATCCTTGAGGAGCTGCCCATCTATTTCCACGAGGGTGCAGAGGTCGGTGGGATGCCAATAATTGTATGGGGCTTTTGGCGACTTACTTGTGGCGGCCGACGAAAAATCGCTGGCGTCGTCACCGCCATCTTCAGAGTCGTTGTCGTTGTCATCGAAGTAGCTGTTGTTGGGGTTGCCGTCCCCATTAGAGTCGCCGCCATTGGGGTTGTCGTCGCCATAGTCGGTGCAGCTCACCGTGGCCAAAGACGTGGCAGCCGCAGATGCGGCTTTGCAGTTGGCGTAGGAGGAGCCATCATCGGCGTAGACCGCGTCGTCCTCCTCGTCAGAGCTGAGGTAGACATGCGTGTCGCCACCGCAGTCTGAATCCTCAATCTTGATCACCTCTTTTTCTCCCTCATCATCCGAGAGGAAGACTAAATCGGGAGAGGAAACAAAAGAAGGCAGCTCTCGCGCCATATAGAAAGTATGGGCTGGGTGCGGTGATGGTTGCTTGGGCACGGACGTATGAGCATATATATAGTGTACGCGGGGGTTGCTGGCGGGAAGAGATAAAAGTTCTGGCGCCATATTCCTATTTTGTTACCCGCCGCAGTTTCGGATGCATAACAAGGAAGGGAAATAATGAGAAAATAATTGTCAATCGAGCATGGAATGGAAGGAAAAATATTGCTTTTGATCACGACATCAAAACGCATTCCGCTTTTGATTCTTTGGCATTTCAGCTAAAAACTGGCGCCTAACAAATAAGGAATTGTTTTCTTTTCGTGAAATAAGGAATTGTTGTAAATCAAGATTCTAGCGCAAGCTTTATTATTCGGTAAAAGGTTTCAGCCTTAACACAAGGTTAAAGCGCTTCATGAATTCAGGTTTTTTGTGTCTAGTATACACTAGCTGCGTAAAGGTGCCAAATGCCCTACACGCGAGAGTACGTGCCGATTGTTTACGTGGTTATGCAAAATCTTGTAAGTATAACCACAATTTGTGGTATTTACTTCACCGAATCAGTCTTGCGGTGCATACTGTTTTTGTAAAGTCCGCTTCTATAAATTAAAGATAACAAACATTGAACTGGAAAAACAAATCTCATTTGTATGACATTATGCAGAATGATAACATTTTGTGATATCACATTTATAGAGTGACGAGAATTCAAAATTGTAACCAAAATTTGACCACTTGCGAACAGAAAATGGAAAATTTTATTTTTGCACAAAAGAAAAAGGAGGGGGGGATTTATTTGGCGGTGCTACGGCGGGCTTACGCCGGCCTGAACCATTTTCATTATATATAAGAGTAAGATACAAGACATCAGGTACAACAAATAGGATCCAATACACACAAGAAGGCACAAGAAACAACAGAACATGAACCAGAAGAGAGCTACGACAAGCACCCAACACCACCAGCTGGACCGAGAAGAGCAAAAGCAATCTTTGTTGAATCAGTCGAAAGGAGATCCGGCTTGAACTTGACGGGCCAAACCACACGGCGCAGCTCGCAATTGAAGGCCCGACAGCCCACGCTGCTCGAAGCAATGCCACGCCCGAGTGTGGCGCGATTCTGGCACCTGGCCACTACGACTTCTTGGACGATGTGGTACTGGCGTTAATGTTGTTGCTCGAGGAGGACGCGCGCGTTAGGCGGCGCGCGTTGGACGATCTGTCAGCTGGCTTCGTCTTGGGCTGGCGGCGGCATTCCACGGGGCTGGTCACACGGGGGCGCGTCACGACGGGGTTTGCCGAGGTCGCTGCGCATGCGAGGTGGTGGAAGGGCACCGTGCGCCACATCCCCGATGCGAGACGGCGGAGCGCGGAGCGAGTGGGAGGGCACCGGGGCTTCTCCGGCAACGTTGACGAGCTCGGTGATGCGGCCAAGCCAGGCGTCGTAGCCCGTGTCCGCAGGACGTTAGCAGAGCAGCTCGCGCGCCATGAGGAGCACGGCCCGAAACGGTGAAGCAAAAGCCGTAACGGTGCGAAAAAAGGGCGGCACACCCCTACCTGGCATGAAATATCGGAATCGGGGCTTCGAGGACCCAAGAAGGTTCAAACTTTGGGGCGCGTTCCTACCGCCCTACTCTGCCTCACAACATCATGGTGATGCTCCCGCGTGCTCAAGCTAGGGAAGAAGAACATAGGACAGGACAGTTTACCCAGGTTCAGGCCATCACGCGGTGTAAGACCCTACTCCTGCTTGTCTAGATTGCTTGGGAGAGAGAGAGAGAGAGAGAGAGAGTAAGCCTCAAGCACAAGTTGCCACGAGACGATCCCCTCCTCCCTAGGGCTGCACCTCGCCTCTTCTTATACTGCCTCTGGTCCTCTTTCACTAAAAACACATGGCGGGAAGGGTTGCCACAACGGCCAGTTTGAAGGGGGGCAAGGTTGCAGCTTATCCTGACTAAATGTGGTCTTCGCCTGCAAAAGTTTCCTGTCGTGGCACCCCGATGGGCTCAGTGGTGACCTCTGTCCTGGCGCGCCCGTTGTCTCGGTCCTCTTGCACCGAACGGGAAATCTTTGGGGATTTTTTCGGGGACCGGTGCGCTGTCCTCGCTCCCTTAGCATCAAATAGGAAAGCCTCCACATCTGCGCCTACTAGCATGGCCTTGGGCACAGCCTGTCGTCGCGCACGTCACCCACCGCGTGACCCTGCCGAGCCACCCTTGATCTATCCGCCTCCATGAGGGGCCTCAGGAGGCAGCCTTGGAAGATCGCCTCGTGAGGGGGTCTCGCGAGGACCCTGATGACACGGGCTGACGGGTGCCTCGCGAAGCGAGAGCCTCGTGAGGGTCTTGCTCATGAAGTCCAAAGGTGGGCCAGTCATGGGCCCTAGGGTAAGCGTCGCGCCCTGGGCCGCATGCAGACGGGCCTAGGTATCCCCAGTCCCACGGGCCCGACAAAGCGTACTCATTTTGTGTCCGTTTCGGGCTATTAGAGTTGCCCTTAGCCACTTAATCTTATACTAGCAAACATGCCCGTGCGTTACGACGTGGAGAAAAAATTATCACATAATCATAGCCCAATAATCTATATGTATACATATACCTACCAATAAAAGAAATAGGTATTCTTAGTCCGTCATACTACTTTATAGAAAACCCCCTAATGTTTCTTATATTAAACCTGCAGTACATATAAAATGTTTTTTAAAATACTCATCTTCTAAACCGTAACTCCAAATTTACATGTTATATATGGAATTTGATTAGAAAAAATATAGAATCTGAATATGATGTTATTTTACATGTTAACCATTTAAAAAATAATATTATTTAGGGTGCAATCTTAATCAACAGTGCATTATCCGTTTTTCTTTCAAATAGGTACTAATCCGGATTGTGGATAAATAAACATCTTAGCAAAATCAGGATTGGAGACCAAATTGAAAATCACTTGCCTATTTCTTTTCCCGTTTGTTCCTACGTATTAAATCTACATGCAAGCCGTGTTTAAATAGAAGACATGTGGAATCTTGAACTCACGTTTTGTTGGCAAACACCATCTTTGTTTGGGCCGTAACTACAAATACTCAAATTATATACCATTTTTTTCTAAATTAAGAGTGTGTGTTTTTTTTTTCTCCCGTTGCAACGTACAGGTCCTTTTGCTAGTAAGTACTAAATGACTCAAGACATCTCCCACACATGTCAATGTCCTCTATTTAAACACTGCGGTCCATCCGTGCCATCGCTTATCCTCTTTTTGACCCCCAAAATGCATCCAATGTGGTCAACCCAAGGTCGGCCGTGGGCTACAGGAATAAAATAAATTCTTGTGAATTATAGTTTTGGACTAAATAGAAAGTTACCCTTGAAGTATGGATGATGAGTATGACAAAACTTGCCAAGAATGCAGCGGCACAACTGCAGCACCCTTTCATGTTTATCTTCTCTCGTTCATCTTTCTTCATTCTTTGTTCATGGTATGCAATAGCACAGCAGCAATGACCAATGTTTTTGCTGCCCCTTTCTCTATTCTTCTCCCGTCGAGCTGTTCTCTTCTCTCCTTATCTCTTCCCCGGCCGCAACGCACTATCAGAGATTTATAAAGATAGCATATGCACGTTGTACTAAACAAGTGAATATCTGGATCCAGGCCCCAAATAGATTTGTCATCTGTCGACCAGTCCGCATTAGCGAAATTCAGACCATCTATTTTTGTATCTTAAAATGTGAGAAGAAAATATAAGACAGGGATATAGCAAGAGAAAAAGAAAGGAGTTTGAATGAAGTGCGGATCTCACCATGCCCATATGATTTTTTTCCGTCCAGTTACTACAAACGTGCAGTAGTGTTGTCAACTTGCCATGCTTGCTCTGACTCAAAATCACAAAGAAAATAAATATGGAAAGGGCACTAATCTGCGCCGGCGCACCGGCCCAACCGTTTGGCCGGTCGCGTCAGGGCCGTTGGATTTGAGCCGCGTGGGCCATTGGATCTGGCGAAAAAAAAGGGTTTGCCCCCCAGCTTCTTCTTCCTCTTGCTGGAAATCACATCTCCCACTCGGCGCGCGCGTCCTCTCCCCTCCGGTGCCTGACCTCGTCGCCGGTCCCCACTCCCGCAGGCCGTCCTCGTCGCCGGTCCCCATCCTCGTCGGCCGTCCTCGTCGCCAGTCCCCATCTTCGCCGTCTGTCCTCGTCGCCGCCTTGACCCATGAAATAGCTGCGCCTGCGGTTGTAGCTCTCAGCAGCGACGGGTGAAGCTCAGGTTGCAGCTCCGCCGCTGTCCCTCGCCGCAGCCCTGTCGCCATGGCCACACCCAGCCAATCTTTTCTCCTTCATCATCCACGTGCAGATATATTTTGCTTCAACCATGGTTCATTTTTGCTACGACCGGTGACAGGAATCGCTACAACCAATCATTTCGACAGTCAATGCGCCGACCACGATTTGATTCAACCTTCGTCGGGTTTTGCCGGGAGTAGCAAGACGTGGCACCGGTTGTAGCTTTTCCCGTTGTCGATTGCAGCAAAAAATCCCGTGCAGCTCCGTGCCGTCAACCCGTCGTAGCCTCGCCGTCATAACCATTCTTGGCTCTAGCTTGAAGCTTTTTTCATGGTCGGTTGAAGCTTTTTTCGTAGCTGCTTCCAGCTTTTCCATGAGGATTGAAGCTTTTCCGTCATGCCTGTTGAAGCTTTTTTCTCCATCGGTTGGAACTTATATTAGGTCGGTTGAAGCTTTTTTCCATGTCCGTATGCACCAATTCGTTGCCGTTGCCGTTGCAGGTCGCGGTCTCCCCCACATATGATGGATGTAGCAAAAATCCCGCCGGTAGTAGCAAAATCTTAGGAAGGTTGAAACAAAAAAAGCCACCGCGCTAGTAGGTCGCAGACCCGCCGTGATGAATGTAGCAAAATCCGTCACCGGTAGTAGCAAACAAAGACGACGGTTGCAGCTTCTGCCTCAGCTGGTTGTAGCTTTCGGGGGGGGAGGGGGGTCATCGTTGGAGTGGA
>NC_057795.1:79063518-79066244 GCF_018294505.1 Triticum aestivum | reverse complement strand
CGCCCGTTGTCTCGGTCCTCTTGCACCGAACGGGAAATCTTTGGGGATTTCTTTGGGGACCGGTGCGCTGTCCTCGCTCCCTTAGCATGAAATAGGAAAGCCTCCACATCTGTCTCCACATCTGCGCCTGCTAGCACGTCCTTGGGCGCAGCCTGTCGTCGCGCACGTCACCCACGTGAGGACGCACAACCTCGTGACCCTGCCGAGCCACCCTTGATCTGTCCGCCTCCATGAGGGGCCTTAGGAGGCAGCCTTGGGAGATCGCCTCGTCAGGGGGTCTCGCGAGGACCCTGACGACACGAGCTAACGGGTGCCTCGCGAAGCGAGAGCCTCGTGAGGGTCTTGCTCATGAAGTCCAAAGGTGGGCCAATCATGGGCCCTAGGGTAAGCGTCGCGCCCTGGGCCGCATGCAGACGGGCCTAGGTATCCCCAGTCCCATGGGCCCGACAAAGCGTACTCATTTTGTGTTCGTTTGTGTCGGGTTATTAGAGTTGACCTTAGCCACTTAATCTTATACTAGCAAACATGCCCGTGCGTTGCGATGGGAAGAAAAAATTGTCACATAATCATAGCCCAATAATTTATATGTATACCTATACCTACTAATAAAATAAATAGGTATTCTTAGTCCGTCATACTATTTTATAGAAAACCACCTAATTTTTCTTATATTAAACCTGCAGTACATATAAAATGTTTTTTAAAATACTCATCTTCTAAACCGTAACTCCAAATTTACATGTTATATATGGAATTTGATTAGAAAAAATATAGAATCTGAATATGATGTTATTTTACATGTTAACCATTTAAAAAATAATATTATTTAGGGTGCAATCTTAATCAACAGTGCATTATCCGTTTTTCTTTCATATAGGTACTAATCCGGATTGTGGATAAATAAACATCTTAGCAAAATCAGGATTGGAGACCAAATTGAAAATCACTTGCCTATTTCTTTTCCCGTTTGTTCGTACGTATTAAATCTACATGCAAGCCGTGTTTAAATAGAAGACATGTGGAATCTTGAACTCACGTTTTGTTGGCAAAGACCATCTTTGTTTGGGCCGTAACTACAAATACTCAAATTATATACCATTTTTTTCTAAATTAAGAGTGTGTGTTATTCTTTTCTCCCGTTGCAACGTACGGGTCCTTTTGCTAGTAAGTACTAATTGACTCAAGACATCTCCCACACATGTCAATGTCCTCTATTTAAACACTGCGGTCCATCCGTGCCATCGCTTATCCTCTTTTTGACCGCCAAAATGCATCCAATGTGGTCAACCCAAGGTCGGCCGTGGGCTACAGGAATAAAATAAATTCTTGTGAATTATAGTTTTGGACTAAATAGAAAGTTACCCTTGAAGTATGGATGATGAGTATGACAAAACTTGCCAAGAATGCAGCGGCACAACTGCAGCACCCTTTCATGTTTATCTTCTCTCGTTCATCTTTCTTCATTCTTTGTTCATGGTATGCAATAGCACAGCAGCAATGACCAATGTTTTTGCTGCCCCTTTCTCTATTCTTCTCCCGTCGAGCTGTTCTCTTCTCTCCTTATCTCTTCCCCGGCCGCAACGCACTATCAGAGATTTATAAAGATAGCATATGCACGTTGTACTAAACAAGTGAATATCTGGATCCAGGCCCCAAATAGATTTGTCATCTGTCGACCAGTCCGCATTAGCGAAATTCAGACCATCTATTTTTGTATCTTAAAATGTGAGAAGAAAATATAAGACAGGGATATAGCAAGAGAAAAAGAAAGGAGTTTGAATGAAGTGCGGATCTCACCATGCCCATATGATTTTTTTTCGGTCCAGTTACTACAAACGTGCAGTAGTGTTGTCAACTTGCCATGCTTGCTCTGACTCAAAATCACAAAGAAAATAAATATGGAAAACGATTGGAGCTGGGGCGCCGGCCGAACGTTCGGCCGGCTCGCACGCCACTCTGGCCCCACGAAAACAACTTCCGAGCAAGATGCGTGTACGTGATGGGCCTCGCACAACCGTCCCCTCTCCTATTCTTATCTTTTTTCCTGGTCTTCCTTTTTTTCCTTTCTTCTACCTTCAGCCGAGACTCCACAGCCATGACTTTTCTCTCCTCCCCGCTGCTCACGAACCATTGCAGCTCCCCTCGCCGCCGGCCGCCGGCGGGTTGACGCTACGCTGCTGCCACCACCAACACTGGATTCGGCCATCACCGACCCTGGTGCCGAGCCATGGGGGGGGGGACGCTACCAGCTTCATCGCCGGTGCTGGAGCCGGTCAGGGTTGGAGCTACAACCAAGAACTTTTATTGCTATAACCGACCACACCAGATGCTGGAACTGGCCGTCTTTTTTGCTACAACTGGTTGGAGCAACGACGGTGGCAGTTATTTTTGCTGGAACGGGCATCTAGATTTGCTGGAACCAGTGATCAAAATTGCTACAACCGTGATGCGTGGGGGCACGACGGCGAGCTGCGACCCGCGACAAAAGGAAAAAGCTACGACATTATTCTAGAAAAGATACAATGGTAATGCACGAGAGCTGTAACCGTGGTTTGTTTTGCTACTACGGGTGACCAGTTGTGCTGCATCGGTGACGGCGGGACGACATGGCCGCCGGCATGGCGTGCCGCAGCCATGCAAGGGGACCTGCAACCATTGCCACAAGAGATGGAACCGCAGTCCAGTGGATCTGCAACGGCGGTCCAGTGGAGCTGCAAGGCCTCCCC
>NC_057795.1:79062204-79063508 GCF_018294505.1 Triticum aestivum | reverse complement strand
AGCCGGTCAGGGTTGGAGCTACAACCAAGAACTTTTATTGCTATAACCGACCACACCAGATGCTGGAACTGGCCGTCTTTTTTGCTACAACTGGTTGGAGCAACGACGGTGGCAGTTATTTTTGCTGGAACGGGCATCTAGATTTGCTGGAACCAGTGATCAAAATTGCTACAACCGTGATGTGTGGGGGCACTACGGCGAGCTGCGACCCGCGACAAAAGGAAAAAGCTACGACATTATTCTAGAAAAGATACAATGGTAATGCACGAGAGCTGTAACCGTGGTTTGTTTTGCTACTACGGGTGACCAGTTGTGCTGCATCGGTGACGGCGGGACGACATGGCCGCCGGCATGGCGTGCCGCAGCCATGCAAGGGGACCTGCAACCATTGCCACAAGAGATGGAACCGCAGTCCAGTGGATCTGCAACGGCGGTCCAGTGGAGCTGCAAGGCCTCCCCCTGCGGCTGGGATGTTGCAACCGTTGTCCGGCAAGCTGGAACCGCGGTGCAGTGGAGCTGCAAGGAGAGGGGGACGACCTCTTGATTTTTGGGATGATGCACCCGTGGACCGGCAGAGCAAGATCGATGCTGGAACCAGTCCGACGGAGCGCCGACGACGCTGCTCCCTGGAGTTGGGCGGTCACCACCGGCAGTGCTGGAACTTCCCATCAAGGATGCTGGAAACGCCTGGCAAAAAAGCTGCAACCACTCGACGGCGACGGGAGCGCGGCGGCGCGGGCGGCCGATGAGGATGAGCGCGATGCCGCGGCGGGCGGCGCAGGGGCAACCGCGGAGTCATGGCTTGTCAGCGAGGGGAGGAAGCGGGAGGCCTGGGGGAGCTGTCGAGAGGAAGAAGACGGGCTCATGGGTGGGCGAGAGGAGGAATCGTGCGATGTGGACGCGCGCATTGTGCGGCTAGGGCTGACCGGCCGAATCGTTCGGCTGGTACACTAGCGCGTATTGGTGCCCAATAAATATCCATCAGGGCCGGCTTGAGAGAGGGGCATACGAACTCAGACGAGACTTGCCTTAGCCCCACACGTGCGCCCATCCGTACTCCCACGTACGTGGCTTGATTTGATTGGAACAAAATAAGGTTCGGGCCCACCCCGTTAAAATCAGGGGATGATTAGATTAGGAAGGAAAAAGGAAAAAAAACAATCATAGGATGAAGTGGGAGCTTGGATGGGAGCATGGGGAGGGAACAGGCAAGCCGGATCCTACAAACTCAATGTAGACGAGCTACAGGTAGGACAGCTCGTGATATGTCACAGGAAAAACCAAAATTGTTCAAGCTTTAATTG
>NC_057795.1:79023858-79062194 GCF_018294505.1 Triticum aestivum | reverse complement strand
TGGAGCCGGTCAGGGTTGGAGCTACAACCAAGAACTTTTATTGCTATAACCGACCACACCAGATGCTGGAACTGGCCGTCTTTTTTGCTACAACTGGTTGGAGCAACGACGGTGGCAGTTATTTTTGCTGGAACGGGCATCTAGATTTGCTGGAACCAGTGATCAAAATTGCTACAACCGTGATGCGTGGGGGCACGACGGCGAGCTGCGACCCGCGACAAAAGGAAAAAGCTACGACATTATTCTAGAAAAGATACAATGGTAATGCACGAGAGCTGTAACCGTGGTTTGTTTTGCTACTACGGGTGACCAGTTGTGCTGCATCGGTGACGGCGGGACGACATGGCCGCCGGCATGGCGTGCCGCAGCCATGCAAGGGGACCTGCAACCATTGCCACAAGAGATGGAACCGCAGTCCAGTGGATCTGCAACGGCGGTCCAGTGGAGCTGCAAGGCCTCCCCTTGCGGCTGGGATGTTGCAACCGTTGACCGGCAAGCTGGAACCGCGGTGCAGTGGAGCTGCAAGGAGAGGGGGACGACCTCTTGATTTTTGGGATGATGCACCCGTGGACCGGCAGAGCAAGATCGATGCTGGAACCAGTCCGACGGAGCGCCGACGACGCTGCTCCCCGGAGTTGGGCGGTCACCACCGGCAGTGCTGGAACTTCCCATCAAGGATGCTGGAAACGCCTGGCAAAAAAGCTGCAACCACTCGACGGCGACGGGAGCGCGGCGGCGCGGGCGGCCGATGAGGATGAGCGCGATGCCGCGGCGGGCGGCGCAGGGGCAACCGCGGAGTCATGGCTTGTCAGCGAGGGGAGGAAGCGGGAGGCCTGGAGGAGCTGTCGAGAGGAAGAAGACGGGCTCATGGGTGGGCGAGAGGAGGAATCGTGCGATGTGGACGCGCGCATTGTGCGGCTAGGGCTGACCGGCCGAATCGTTCGGCTGGTACGCTAGCGCGTATTGGTGCCCAATAAATATCCATCAGGGCCGGCTTGAGAGAGGGGCATACGAACTCAGACGAGACTTGCCTTAGCCCCACACGTGCGCCCATCCGTACTCCCACGTACGTGGCTTGATTTGATTGGAACAAAATAAGGTCCGGGCCCACCCCGTTAAAATCAGGGGATGATTAGATTAGGAAGGAAAAAGGAAAAAAAACAATCATAGGATGAAGTGGGAGCTTGGATGGGAGCATGGGGTGGGAACAGGCAAGCCGGATCCTACAAACTCAATGTAGACGAGCTACAGGTAGGACAGCTCGTGATATGTCACAGGAAAAACCAAAATTGTTCAAGCTTTAATTGGCACCAAATATCGAGACTGCCTAATACTAAGAATACTAGGCCCGTAAGGGTTCTTTTTTCTAGTTTTTCCGGAATTTTTTTTACCGCCCCTTAGAAAATGACGTGTGTGACGGGAGCTTTCCTTGTCGTTCCTATTTTTTAGCTACCTAGATCTTGCACCTTTTTTTACCACGTCTTTCTTTCCATTGAATGCCCATGAAGGGTCACGTCAGTTTCCTTTCATGTGTTCCGATCGTACATGTCCATCGCTGCTTTGATTCTGGTTCCTTCCTTTGCCACGTTACAATTTTTACACCGGTTTTAGTTTTTTTACTATGGAAGATGGGTCCGGTCGGGACACGTAACTTCTCTTTAGAAAACTCCAGTCCAATCTCATGTCGTCCCGTATCTTCTCTCTAGAAAATTCCAGTCCAATCTCATGTCCTCTTCATCGTTGTTGTAGATCTATAAATTGTCTCTCCCTCATCTCGATGTTGGAAATATGCCCTAGAGGCAATAATAAAAGGATTATTATTATATTTCCTTGTTCATGATAATTGTCTTTATTCATGCTATAATTGTATTATCCGGAAATTGTAATACACGTGTGAATACATAGACCATAATATGTCCCTAGTAAGCCTCTAGTTGACTAGCTCGTTGATCAACAGATAGTCATGGTTTCCTGACTATGGACATTAGATGTCGTTGATAACGGGATCACATCATTAGGAGAATGATGTGATGGACAAGACCCAATCCTAAGCATAGCACAAGATCGTGTAGTTCGTTTGCTAGAGCTTTTCTAATGTCAAGTATCTTTTTCTTAGACCATGAGATCGTGTAACTCCCGGATACCGTAGGAGTGCTTTGGGTGTACCAAACGTCACAACATAACTGGGTGACTATAAAGGTGCACTACAGGTATCTCCGAAAGTGTCTGTTGGGTTGACACGGATCAAGACTGGGATTTGTCACTCCGTATGACGGAGAGGTATCTCTAGGCCCACTCGGTAATGCATCATCATAATGAGCTCAAAGTGACCAAGTGTTTGGTCACG
This sequence comes from Triticum aestivum, assembly GCF_018294505.1. Classification (NCBI taxonomy): domain Eukaryota; kingdom Viridiplantae; phylum Streptophyta; class Magnoliopsida; order Poales; family Poaceae; genus Triticum; species Triticum aestivum. Next base: position 79,059,847 of record NC_057795.1, on the reverse strand, counting down.
GGATCATGCATTACGGTACGAGTAAAGTGACTTGCCGGTAACGATACTGAACGAGGTATTGGGATACCGACAATCGAGTCTCCGGCAAGTAACGTACCGATTGACAAAGGGAATTGTATACGGGATTGATTGAATCCTCGACATCATGGTTTATCCGATGAAATCATCGTGGAACATGTGGGAGCCAACATGGGTATCCAGATCCCGCTGTTGGTTATTGGCCGGAGAGCTGTCTCGGTCATGTCTGCATGATTCCCGAACCCGTAGGGTCTACACACTTAAGGTTCGGTGATGCTAGGGTTATTACGAAGACTTGTATGTGATTACCGAATATTGTTCGGAGTCCCGGATGAGATCCCGGATGTCACGAGGAGTTCCGGAATAGTCCGGAGGTGAAGATTTATATATGAGAAGTTGTCATACGGTTTCCGGAAAGTTTCGGGGGCATATCGGTACTGTACCGGGGCCACCGAAGGGGTTCCGGGGGTCCACCGGGAGGGGCCACCTCTCTCGGAGGGCCTCATGGGCTGTAGTGGGCAGGGAACCAGCCCCTGGAGGGCTGGGCGCCCCCCCCCCTTGGGCCCATGCGCCTAGGGTTGGGGGGGAAACCCAAGTGGGGGCGCCCCCCTTGCTTGGGGGGTAAGCCCCCTCCCTTGGCACCCCCTCTAGATCTGATCTAGAGGGGCCCGGCCCCCGTCCCCCTTTCCCTATAAATAGAGGGTCAAGGGGAGGGCTGCACAGAACATCCAAGGGGCAGCCCCTCCCCTCCCCAACACCTCTCCTCCTCCGTTAAGAGCTTGGCGAAGCCCTGCCAGAGTATTGCCTCTCCACCACCACTACGCCGTCGTGCTGCTACTGGAGCCTTCTTCCTCAACCTCTCCTTCCCCCTTGCTGGATCAAGAAGGAGGAGACGTCATCCGCTCCGTACGTGTGTTGAACGCGGAGGTGCTGTTCCTTCGGCACTTGGTCATCGATGATTTGGATCACGGCCAGTACGACTCCATCATCCCCGTTCTCTTGAACGCTTCCGCTCGCGATCTACAAGGGTCTGTAGATGCACTCCTATCACTCGTTGCTTAGATGAACTCATAGATGGATCTTGGTGAAACCGTAGGAAATTTTTTATTTTCTGCAACGTTCCCAACACCCGACACAACACAACCGCCGCCTCCTCGTCCCACCACCTAGCTCCAAAATTCTCTCCCATCGCACCCACCACGAGCAGAGGCCATGACGGAGGAGAGGAAGGGAAGGCGGCGTAGTCCCACCACCAAGCTCCAAAATTCTCTCCCGTCGCCCCCGCCACGATCAGAGGCCATGACGGAGGAGAGGAAGGAAGGCGGCGTACCTCCGCGCGGTAGGCTAAACTCAGGCCGCGGCTGCACATCGTCGATGTTGACGTCATCTTGGGCCAATGCCATTGCTCTCGACCACGAGCTCGCGACCTCACGTCGTTCAGGTGCTGGAGTCCCGGCGTCCCCATTGTTCAAGCGTGCCACATGCTCGACGCCGCGAGCCACCCCGCGCCTCGACCTTTCGCCTGCCCAGATCACCGAAGCCCGCCATCGCATGCCACCAGAGCCGACCACCCACTACGTCCCCGGGAGTTGCCGCCTTGGCTAAGCGGGCGCTGAAGCTGACACGAGGAGGTGCTCCAACACCTTATCGCTCCGTCCTGGTTGGCTGTTCCGTGTCAAGGCAATGGTGAGGTGGAGCGGCCGCTATGCAGTGCCTGAAGGAGGCACTGGCGTAGGACGACAACGACGACATGTGCATGATGGTGGATCCAATCGAGGATGACCATGGCGGGAGGTTTGGTAAGTTGCCCCCCTCCTCACGTTGTCCTGTGCTCTACTCCGCTCTCCCGCGGCGGTGTGCCACCTCCCTCCCGTCGTTGGCCTGTTGTCGGCACCGGCGATGACATGCTTGACGCAGCGCGACCATCAGAGACGCCCTTCCTCAACAGCATATAACATTGCTTTTGAGGCGCCATGTTCCCGGGCCACAACCATTCCTCTCTGTAGGGCAGCTGCCACTGCATAGCTCACAAGCGATGGTATAGATGAGCACAACATCACCACTCCTGGTTCCTCTTCCTTCTACGTGCCTTATATTTCGATTTGCCTACTCATTAAAATATCATGCATGTGAATCGCATCAAACTGTATAGCGACTGAAATAATTCTGGCACTATGCTATTATGGCGTATTCTTGTTTCAGAAAACTATAATGGCATAATCTTTTTAAGTGACATTGTATTTGTATTTACCATTAGGATCAATTGACAACAAGTTGAATGACATGGCTTTACATTCTTGAGCAGCAGGGCAGATTTTGTCTGAAATCTATCATCTAGTATATACTTATAAAACCATAGAAAACGAACGGTGCTGATTTGACACTCTAATATTAAGATGTATCAACGATCAAGATTTCCTCATGTAATACACGTAAAAAGAAACTAGCAATAGGCAAGTAATAACGACATGTACAAAAAGTATGTCCAACCGCAGCCAAACGTGATGGATAGGACAGGGTGCTAAAAAGAAAAGAAAAAAGATTTACATGGAAAGGAAACGTAATTTGAAATGAGTAGACAAGAAAAAAGATTTACATGGAAAGGAAACGGAATTTGGAAAGGAAACGACATGCTCTAGCGTACAGGCACAGGCAATCTATTATGACTTGGGGAAGGCAAAATAATTTGATATTCTCTGATTGACTGCGTACCTGGGTTCAGCCAAGGCCCATGACCTCCTCATGGTACGCACGATCTCGCCGGTGCACCGCCGTGGAGGCTGCTGCCATGCAGCAAGCGGTAGTGTACGACTTATAACAACAATCAAAGACGTATGTAATTGTGCAATTAGACGTTATGCGGAGGAATATGAATAGCTACTGGCGGGATCGATGTATGATCGTAGAAGCTAGCCTACACAGTAACAGCGACGGCGGCGGCAGCAGGGGCGACGGCCGATGGCAGCGGCAGAGGCGCATGTCACAGGAGAGAAACGCAATGGCGTGGCAGAGTTGTCGCTGACTCGCGGTTGTGGCGGCGCATTCACGTCGACTCAAGGAGCTTCGGGCGTTCACAGCAAAAACACACACGTACGCATGCATTTACATGTGAACAGGTGCGCTCATTGATCTATCTCTTGATACGCACGTATGCTAATTGATCCTTCATGTGTAGCATCTACAACATGGGGAAATACCATCTTGGCAACATATATATCATTTATGCATGTGTTTATGCGACATGGTTTTTTGCGGGGGTATATGCATTTATGTTAGCAAACTAATTTCCTCATATTTGTCTCTAATGATATTTTCTAGCATTTTTCCTTTTCTCTGGTCAGTCCAAATTGTAAATTTTTATATGGTCCACCAAATAATTGGACTACTTTCTGCGAGATGTTCTAGTGTATTTTTCTCTTCTAACTAACAGTGGTCAATGTACCAATGCTAATGTCGTGGAAAGCTAAATACTACAATCGTTGACACGAGGGCAAACAATCGGTAAATAAAACAGTAACAAAATGATTTCCCGTGTGGTGTATTCTTTGGTACAAGATCTCACGCATTATAGGTGCACTTCCAAAAAATATCATTCTCCTGATGGACTAGAAGGAAAAGATGTATAAGGTGTTTATATGGATAAAAAGAAGATATCTCTAATTACGGGAGGGTAACCCATATTTTTGCTGCAAAAAACTGGGCACATGCACTAAAAATCTTCATGAACTATATTTAGTTCAAATATATGCATTGGAGAATTTCCTTATAATTTTCCTAAAAATATTTTTTTGTTTGTTCTGGATGTGACTTATTTGTTGGATAAATAGTGCATGTCTTTAAGAAACTCATTGTGAAATCCATAGCCCATGGATGCGGACTGGATGAGACAAAGGCATAACCCAGTATATGGTTTCAAGGGCGACACACATAAATGTAGCATTTATCCTTTGTTTTAACTTAGAAATGTCCTTGGCTACAATCCATGCACTAAAATGGAAATACCTTTGTCCGAAAGTACACAATCATATTTCTCTAAATTGTTTGTACTATACATTTTATGATTTTGTTTTAGTCTCTATATTAGACAATCTAGCCACATCATTGCGAGGGCTACCCAGCTCGCTGCCACCAAATGTAGTGTGTGCAATGCCACGATAAAAGAAGCTAATAACTTTTATGAGGAAAATAAATAACCGTGCTATGATAAAAATAAAGAAAAATGGCCAGCTACATAGATTAGGCAATATTTAGCAGGTGAGGTTAGTTCTGGATTTTTTTTTCAAATACATGCAAATAAGTTTATATTGTCTTAGATGGCTAAGCAACATACATTAGTTGGAAAATATTCTAGACATCAGAGTTAAAATATTATTTTTTGTTGGGATGTTTCTTAAAATTGTGGATAAAAGATAGGCACCACTATATAGTTGGGCGTGCCAAAAGTGAACCCAAATATGGTTTTTAGTTGTCACATACGAAATGCTTTGCTAACATCTTACTACACATGATAAAATAAATATACTTGAGTCCATAATACTTTTTCACGATTTAGACACCGACTACAACTTCTTTTATTTGACAAATGAGTTTTGACATTTTGTATATGAAACCATCAAAGCTAACTACCACCCAACAGCGGTGCTCGATCAGGAGTTATTGCTATCAATATAAGTGTCACCTCGGTCTAAAGGGGGCCACGGTGAAGCTTGAGAAGCTAAAGAGAAATAGAACCAATGGTTGTACAATGAGTGAGAGTTGCAAGAGAGGCAAACATGGAAGAATGGAAAGAGAGGTTAACGTGGCAGGGAAGAGATAATTGACCTACCCATAGGAGATTAGGTGGCCTAGCGGCTGCACATGGCCTAGAGTCCAAGTTCCTCAATGGAACTTCACGCCAACCCCCATGGCACACATGTCCGGCAACTATTATATGGCTATAAAAATGCTTTAATTGCAATATTTTTGTATTTCGATTCCAAATTGGGTACGTTATTTTAGGCGATATTCTAATTCTTTTGTTAAAATTTGAATTTATTTGGAGCAATAAATCACCAATATTCCAAAAGCATGATACAAAGTTTCACTTATAAGGCCATTAGAATTATAATATATATTGTTAGCATTAAAATAAGTGGACTTCAACTATTTTCACAACAAAATCAATAATCTAGCCGCGCAAATGCGCGGGCGACCCCACTAGTTTGGTACAAAGTATGGGGAAAACAACTTTTGTCAAGCATCTCCTGGAGAACAAACTATCACCAGCTTATGTACATGCAACATGTATTTTCTTTCGTTTGCCAATTTCTTTTAGTACCATCATCTGTGAGAATTGATCTTCTGCAATTGCAGGTGTCGATATTGGACCAGAGACAACGACCGTCAGATTTGTGATTATCATGGTATGCTTAAGCTAACATTCTTGGACGATGTTACATGAATTTGTTTCAGTACCATCATGTGTGGGTATTGATCTTCTTCCTTTGCAGATGCCCATAATAGGAATTTTATATGTACATATTATATCTTCCTCTGCCATTTGATTTTGCTCAGTTAAGCTGTGTTGTAATTTTGAGCGAGTTCTGGGTTCATGCTAATATTTGCACTCCTTATATGCTGCTCAAAGGTAGAATCTAAATAGGTAGTATGTATTCTTAATTTAAGAGTACGAGCAACGCTGATCTGCTTTAGTGATTACTGAATTTAGAAACACCTATGTATGTCCCTGTTGTTGATATAACAAGGCCTGGTATGTTTCAATATATTCCAGTAATTTACATAGTGCTCCTGTACTATTGATTTAAGACACTGAAGATAATTTCAGGCTTATGCATTGTTATTACCTACATAAGATTAATTGCTGGCATTTATCGCCGTATTTTCTTTTGGTGTTGTGGACTGAAGAAAAAATGATGTATTTTCTATAGTCAAGTGTGTACTTGCTTCACGACTAAAACTGTTCATGTAGCTTACCTAGACAGAGGAATAAAGAGCAGGGCGGCCATCTTTGCGAGGCTCATGATGCAGAAGTTCTAGACGAAGCAAACGAAGTCCCATGTCGAACCGCGGGTTGCACTGACATGGTGTGAGACTTGCAGTTAGCAGAAAAGGTGAATTAGACAGATGGATATTTAGCAGTCGGGTGAGTAGGTACCCGAGAGGAGAGAATCAATCGACGAGACCATCCTGGAGGATATGAATCGCGTGGACGGTGAACCTCATCAGGACTTGTCGTGCCTAGCTAGCTCTTGCCGCCATCAATGCCCAATGGCGAGCATGCCGGAGCTTTTGCCACCGCCACGCCGTACCCCGCCGCTTCCTCTTCTCCCCTACCTCTCTCGCAGCCTCGCTTCCTCCTACTCTTTCAAGACCCTCCCTCCTCCGCCGGTTTCTCCCTTTCCAGACCGCCCTCTGCTTTGAGTGGAATCGATTCCTCACCGATGCGTGATGTGCAGGCGAGGAGCCGGCGTAGGAGGTGCCTTGCCGATGCGTATTGTGCGGGCGAGCAGCACTCGATTTCTACTGCCAGTGGAGAGGAGACGGATGAGCCACGCTGGGGCAGCGAGAGCTGGCGGCGAGAGCAACAAATGCGCTACGGAGATGGGGGAATGGTGGAGGTGGGGAATGAGCAGGGAGATTTGAGAAAGCTAGAGAGAAAGAGAGTGGATCTCAGACTTCTTAGTGCACCGCACCGCTGTGGTCCCAAGTGCAGGTGCACACGCGTGAGCAGTGATGGATCTGACAAATGTACACTTTATTATTGTATTGTTCTGTTATTCAAGGATCAGTAATAGAACTTGCTGCAAACAGTCTTGACTCAAAATTTCTTCATGCAGCTCCTTCTGTTTTATTTGATTGTTATCTATAGGATGATGATAATTTGCTTATTATCATGCTTTGGTTCCAAATAACTTTACCGGTCATCCCACTTACTTCATCCAGTAATTTATAGCTGGATTATTGTGGACCTGGGTTAGAGGAAGCAAAAAAATTATAACTCTTTTATGTTTTCTTACAACTGCACTGATAAAATATATGAGTTGTTAGCTCGAATGAAGCTGAGGGTAAACAAAATTGTGAGGAAAAAAAATCAATGTATACATTTAGTAGTAGGAGAGATTAAGTTTTTTTTTTCAAAGATCAGTTTGGTCCACATTTTTGTATGGTTTAAAATTCATTATATTGAATGTCTTATTCTTCCAAGCTCAAGCAAAAATAGGACAGATTGTTCAACATTCTTAAGCGGGACTATGCTCTATAGAAATCTCTACCACTGTTCTATTCTTTTCCATGAGACTTTTTCAGAGATAATAACTTCGTGTTAACAATGCATAGTGATGGCCACCCTCTACAGTGATAATAAATTGTGTCCATGCTTTGGTCACTATATTTCATAACAGTTTTTAAGTTCATGGTTCCATCGTCTAATCTTGTGGTAAGAAGGTCTTGAATTAATGATCCACCTGCATGGTGTATTGTCTCTAATATCTGGCTATTTTTACACGTAAAAGTTTATGCAAAATACAAAAATCAACAAATCTCGAAACTACAAGCAAAGCGCGGCGTGCCGCCACGCACTACCCGCTAGTGCAACACAAACCAGAATAGCGTTGTGGAAGAAGTACGTCTTGGCTTACTTGATGTCCCGGCAACCCACATAGGACAAGTGCGCGGCGAACACGTGCATATAGTGTTAGAGTGCGGGCACAACAGGCAAGCGTCCCGTAACGCCCACGATGTGGCTATAACTCCCACGTGTTGAGGCCCGACTTAGAGGCATATAACCGCATTGTGGTTGTTTCGCAAGAAGGGTCATCTTCACACAATCCCTGTAATGAACAAGAAAGGGATAAAGAGTTGATTTACAATCGCCACTTCACACAAGTACTTAAATAAAACATACAACATTCAGAGTACACACATAGTCCGGCTACGGACAAATCCAACTGAAAAGAAGATAACCCCAAATGCTAGATCCCCGCTCGTCCCAACTGGACTCCACTACTGATCATCAGAAAACGAAACATAGTAACTGCCAAGGACTTCGTCAAACTCCCAACTGAGCTCAATTGCATCACCTGCACTGCTATCATCGGCACATGCAACTGTTTTGGTAATACCTGTGAGTCACGAGGACTCGGCAATCTCAAAACCCGCGAGATCAAGACTATTTAAGCTTATGGGTAGGATGTGGTAATGAGGTGGGGTTGCAGAAATTGATAAGCAAAATATGATGGCTAACATGTGAGTAAAAGAGTAGGAAGAGAAACTACGCAACGGTCGTCATCTAGAAGTGATCAAGAAGTGATCCTGAAGACTACTTACGTTCAAACATAACCCAAACCGTGTTCACTTCCCGGACTCCGCCGAAAAGAGACCATCACGGCTACACACGCGGTTGATGCATTTTAATCAAGTCAAATGTCAAGTTCTCTACAACCGGATATTAACAAATTCCCGTCTGCCACATAACCGTGGGCACGGCTCTCGAAAGTTTATACCCTGCAGGGGTGTCCCAACTTAGCCCATCGCAAGCTCTCACGATCAACGAAGGATATTCCTTCTCCCGGAAAGACCCGATCAGTCTCGGAATTCCGGTTACAAGACGTTTCGGCAATGGTAAAACAAGACCAGCAAGACCGCCCAGATGTGCCGACAAATCCTGATAGGAGCTGCACATATCTTGTTCTCAGGGCACACCGGATGAACACTACGTACAACTAAAAACCAGCCCTCGAGTTTCCCCGAGGTGGCGCTGCAAGTGGCTCTAGTGTTGACCAACACTTAGAGAAACACTTGCCCCGGGGGGTTAAAATAAAGATGACCCTCGGGGCTGCAGACACCAAGGGAGGGTTGTAGGTTGTTAGGCAAATGGAAAACCAATGTCGGCCTTGCTGGAGGAGTTTTATTCAAGGCGGACTGTCAAGGGGTTCCCATAAACCCGACCGCGTAAGGAACGCAAAATTAAGAAACATAACACTAGTATGACGGAAACTAAGGCGGCAAGAGTGGAACAAAACACCAAGCATAAGGCCAAGCCTTCCACCCTTTACCAAATATATAGATGCATTTATTAAAAATAAGAGATATTGTGATATCCCAACATAATCATGTTCCAACATGGAGCAATCTTCAACTTCACCTGCAACTAACAACGCTATAAGAGAGGCTGACCAAAAGCGGGAACTTAGCCAAACAACGATTTACTAGGAAGGTGGGTTAGAGGCTTGACATGGCAATATGGGAGGCATGGTAAACAAGTGATAGTGTCATGGAATTGTCATGTCAGATGTCCTTAGTGTGAGGACTTAGTCGTGAGGCCAACACATCTATGCAGTAGCTTGAAGGGGTTGGTCGGAATCGAGAGACGTGATGCAATCAACACACAAGACAAGGATTTAGACAGCTTCGGGCCCCGAGAAACATCAACTGGTAATAACCCTACATGTTGTTTGTGGCTAGGTCTCATTATGATCATGAGGGAGTCGCCGGTAAGCCGGCTCTTGTGTCTAGCCCTAGAGATTGTTTCTTCTTGCTTGTCCTCTTTGAGGAGCCCTGCCCCTCCTTATATAAGTTGAAGGGGCGGGTTACATGACTAGTCCTAGTAGGATTAGGATTACTCTATTACAAGTGGAGTCCTAGTCTTGCTTCCTTTGTAGGATAATATTCCCTATGCCTTTTCTCTTAAGCCGGCCCACCATAGCATGACCCGGCCTTCTGGGCCTTGGGCCTTGTCTTCTATCTGACCCGCCGTCAGGGCCATCCGTGAATCGCGAGGCTCGTGAGTCGCCACTCCGGCAGGTTACCAATGAAAATGCCCAGCCCGGCCGGGTCATACTTCCAGCCAGGTCATACCGCGGGGTATATCCCCGACATTAGCCTCCAGTTTAATTTGGATTTATCCAAGTTAAATTGATCCAGTAAAATAAACACAAGAACAAACTTGATAGGTTGTGCTCCGGGTTAAATATTTTCCCGAACCGGCACCTGATCATCTTTAAGTCCTTGTCATTTCCTCCTAGATGCATACTCAAGATCTTATAGCAAATCTCCTTTAACAGATATGTCCAAACCTTGCCAATGCAAAAAAATCCAGGCACTTCTTCTAAAAAATCTAGGTCAATAGGCCAGCTTCATAACCAATTTGCTGACATTGGCTCTTGTAGAGAAATATTATAAGAAATAATCCATTTGAGTCGGCCTTCAATGCTCTGACTTGACAAAAATATTGGTCTTTGAAATATTGAATTGATATTCAGCCGGCTTAGAGATGTAAATCTTGCCGACTTATGATTACCAAATTTGCCGGGTTATAAATAAATGATGCCAGGTCATGTAATTGTTGCTGATGCCGGGTTAATCTTATGGTGACGCCGGGTCATAAACTTTGCAGATTTCTCTGATAATAATATAATACCTGATTTCCTCAAAACTAAGAATTTGAAGTTATTCCTCCCTTATATGCATATCACCTGTAGCCCCCAAGTGTCGGGTTGTCATGCTTGCAGCAACCTCAGATTTGAAATTGTCTTATGCTCATGAAAACTTCAACCAGCATAGCGATAGAAAGAAGCAACTAGCAAGCAAAGATAGAAGTGATATCGAGGGTAATGGTCATCTTGCCTGAGATCCCGCAAGAATGAAGAACGAGTCCAAGAAGAAGACAAACGGACATAGTCGAACGAATCCTCACAAACCACAACGTTACCGAAACTAAGAAACAACACCGGAAAGAAGCAAACAACATGGTAAACAATCATCACATAACATGGCATGATGCACATTCAAGTATGATGCATGTCCGGTTTAAATATGCATGACATGGCAAAGTGCACAAACAACACTACAATTTAAGTGGAGCTCAATATACAATGAGTTGCATATTGACAAAACACCACATCCAATTATTTAGTTCGCTCTTGTTTATGAACAAGACAAGTTTAAATGTTGGTTAACATGGCAAGAGGTGAAACATGAGCAAACCACCTATTTAGGCAAGTTTAAATGATGCCGGAAACAACAAACAACAATTCTGGAAAATCCCCATATGTTATTTAGCAATTTAATGCAACAACAATTTTAAACATTTTAAATGTTGTTATCATGACGCGGATGACATATACAAGTTTTATGCAATTTTTATGAAAATGTTGACATAATATAAGATATGAAGCATTTGTCACCATGGCGGAACAAAAGGGGTGCCACGGCAATGACAACGGAAATGGTGCCACGGCAACATTCCGATGATCCAGCAACTTGTTGAGATACCGGTGCAAAAGAAAGTGTGGGCGTGAGCATGCAAAAGATGGAGGGGTGATCCCGGATTACCGGGTTCCCACGGGCCGACGACATGGCAAACGAGGAGGAACGTGCAAGGATCAACTCGGACATGGTGCAAACACGAGCACCTGATACAACACACGTGCATTCGGTCCACGCGTGATCGTCTCGTGGTTATACCTTTGTGGTGTGCTTTTTCGGAGCGGTTCGAGTTCGTCGAGGGAAGTAGTGGTACACGGGCCATAGTGGAAGTAGTCGTTCTCGCGACGGTAGTGGAAGTAGTTGTACACGTTTCGTAGATGAACTTGGCGTAACCGTGCGGCAGTCGAACTTGGCGACTGTAGTGGTACACATTGTCTTGTCGAATCCGAGCGACGGTAGTCATACACGACATGTTGTGGAAGTAGTGGTACACATATTGTAGAGGAACTTGACAGAATACAGTCTCCGGGGTCGTCGCGGTACTGGTAGCTCGTGTAACTACACAGTTTGTTGCGTAATCGTACACGAGTCTATGGCGAAGATAGTCGTACATGCACGTAGATGAACTTGACGGGTCCTGACGTACTAGTACTTGGCGTCCTCTCGGCCTTGACGATGAAGAAACGAAATGCGATGGTAGTGGTACTTGGCCCTGCCTCGGGAGGTCATCGGAGGTGCGTGGGGGCAGCAGAGATGGCGCTACGCGGACGCGGGCACAAGACGGGTGATGGGGTGGCGAGGTGACCCGAGGCGTGAGGAGGGGGATCCCGATCGCGGCAAGAGAAGGAAGCGGGGCGACGTCCTTGTCGGACGGAGCTGGTGCAGGAGAACCATGGCGAGGCCGAATGTGGTTCTCGGGCAGGAGGTGCCCACGGCTGGAGCAGAGGAGGTCGGTAGGCAGCGCTGGAGCAGGGCAACGGCGAGGCGAGGGAGAGGTCGGGCGCGGCAGGGACGGCTTGCCGGAGCTCTGGCGAGGGCACCGGTGGCCGGGGACGGGCGAAACGGCGACGAGGAGGCCGGGGATGCGGATGACGGCGTGGAGCCGCGGCACTGGTCGTGGTCCTGGGAGGCGGATCCGGAGTGGGGGGTCACCGACGAGGAACTGGACGGGGCGGCACGGATAGGACGACGCTGGTCGCGCGCGGGGTGGAGAGTGATGGCAAGAGGCTCGGGGTAGTGCGTGGTGGACGGGGCTCGCCGGCGGCTGCGAGCTGAAGAGCTACGGGGACGAGGTGGCACGGGGTCGGGCAAGAAGCCCTCGCGGCGGCGCAAGGAGGAGGATGAGGGGATCGAGAGGGAGATAACGAGGGGATCGGGTGAGGGTTAGGTTAGAAAGGGGCGCCGACTAGGCCTAGGCCTGGGTGGTGGGCTACGGGAGGCCACGGTGGCCTGACACGGCTGCTGGTAGCAGGCTGAGCTGCGGTTGCTCTCCTTCTTCTCTCTCCCAAAAACAAAAAAATGTCAAAGAAAAAAAAAGAAGAAATGAAGGTAGAGATAGAATTTGGGCATGGGGATTATTTTCCCGGACTCACAAAAATGTGAGGAATTTGACAAAAATAGATTGAGGATTTTTAGAGGAAATAATATCCACACATGTTGGATTTAACTCAGACAAGTTTGAATTTCGAAACCCATTCGAATGAACTCCAAATGGGTTGAAATTATAGGGGGGTGACCCTACACACCAGATGTGATTTATGGGAAGATTTGAAACATTTATGGAGAAGTAAAATTGCAACTCAATTTTACTAAAACGTCGAAAAGGAAGGATAGAAAGTTGACTAGGATAAAAGAAGAGTTGAAGAATAATGTAAATGTGTTATGGGTGATTTCCAGTTAATGGAATATTCATAGCTCCCTAATAATATTGGGAGTATATGTTCTAAAGAGAAATCACCATGTAAATTCCCTCGATTTAAATAGATCGATGATCCATGCAATTTATTTAGCTGAGGTTTAAAAAGGGTTGCATGATGACATGATGCAATGATGAATGCAACAAACAAAACAAAACACACGGCGACAACGAGAAACATGGACCAGCTATAAGTCTTCTAGAGCGTCGGTCTTGGGGCGTCACACATCCATCGTCTTGTTGCACTATCTGCTATTCCGGTGGAGATGTTTCATTCTGTCCTCCGGAATGTGAGGGTATAACTTGTATTGATCTCAATCTATAGCCAATTCGCCATGAATGCTTACACGAGCTCACGCACGCCGCACACTAGCCATGGCTGAAGCCACCAACTCCGTTCCCAATCCTCACGCAACACACACACACACAACGCATATATCGGCGTACACCCTCAACGGTCCCAGTTTGGGCCTGCAAGCCACTGGGGAAGTCGTCGATCGCGAGTGGGCCGTGCGGCTGACGGCCCATGAGTCGAATCCACGTCAACTCGTGCTTCTGGTTAACTGGCTCTGCCCTTGTGAGCGTTGACATCCCCCTCTCTTTTAGAACCGGCTTAACCCCAAGCCGGGGCTCACGGAAACAACTGGCGAAGCGAGTCCTTGTCCTTCCAGGTTGCTGTAGATGCATCTCCACCACTCCACTGGATCAAGGCTTGAGCCACGGAACGATTGTCCGAGCGGCGAATGCGCTCCTGCAAGATCTTAACAGGGATTTGGAGGTGAGCATCGGCACAAGGAAGTGAGTCAATTACCTCGTAATGTGGTTGCACAAAGCGCTTCAGCTGCAAAACATGAAAGGCCGGGTGGATACGGCTAGCTGCTGGCAATTGCAGCCGGTAAGCCACCTCGCCAATTTTCTCCAGAATGAGGAAAGGCCAAAAGTACTTGAATGCAAGTTTGTTATTTGCCCTGTGCGCCACTGACGATTGCACATATGGCTTGAGCTTGAGGAACACCCTGTCACCCACTTCAAATGTCCTCTCCGTGCGATGTTTGTTGGCCTGGTGTTTCATTCATCGTTGCACACACAACAGGTGTTGACAAACCGACTGTTGCACAACTTCCCTAGCTTCCAACCATTGCTGCAAATCAACCGGAGCAACTGTATATGAAACTGATATCCCAAAATACCTGGGGCTATGCCCATAAAGAACTTCAGATGGTGATTTGTTCAGAGCTGAATGCCAGTTTGTATTGTACCAGAACTCGCATAGAGAAAGCCATTTGGACCATTTGCTCTGGTGGGCACTGATAAAGCATCTTAGGAAACACTCAACCTGTTGATTCACTCGTTCGGTTTGGCCATCAGTCTCCATATGATATGCAGTGCTCATGTTAAGAACAATCCCAGTTTTCTTAACCAATGCTTGCCAAAAATTGCTAGTAAAGATATGATCCCGATCTGACACAATGTACAGAGGCATGCCATGAAGCTTATAGACATTGTCCAGGAAAAGATCAGCAATTTTCTAAGATGTGTAGGGGTTTTTGACAGGAACAAAGTGGCCATATTTTGTAAATTTGTCGATGATGAGCATAATGCAGTCAAACTGACCCGAGGGAGGTAAACCTGAGATAAAGCCCATTGTTACAGTTGCCCAAGCCTTGGTAGGAACTGGTAATGGGGATAGTAGTCCAGGGTAAGCCACTCTCTCAGGTGTCGCTTGCTGACACACTAAGCAAGATTGCACAAACTGCTGAACAAGTTTCTTCATGCCAACCCACTTAAAAAGAGCACGAATTCTCTTATAAGTAACTGGGAAACCTGAGTGCCCTCCTAGGGGTGTGTCATGGAAGGGTTGACAAATTTTTATATGCAATGTACTATCATTGCCCACCCAGATGCAGCCCTTGTACCTTATTTAACCCATTAACTAGCTGAAATTTATCCTTGGAGCCTGGTTGTAGGGTCAGTTGGCACAGTAACTCTTGTGCTTTTGGATCATTTGAGTAACTCTCGACAATTTCACCAAGCCAACTGGGCTGAGCATATGATATTGTTAGGAGCTGAGAATCTGCATGAGGCCTTCTAGAAAGAGCATCTACTGCTGAATTGTTAGATCCCTTTTTATACATGATCTTATAGTTGAGGCCCATCATTTTGGTGAGTGCTTTTTCCTGCCAAGGTGTATGCAATCTTTGATCAGACGGGTGAACCAGACTCTTCTGATTTGTCTTGATAATGAACTCCTGGAATTGCAAGTATGGTCTCCACTTCTCAATGGCTAGTAGTATTGCCATGTATTCCTTCTCATACACAGGAAGACCTCTGTTCTTAGGACCCAAGGCCCTGCTGACAAATGCAATTGGATGATCCTGTTGCATAAGAACAACCCCAATGCCAACTTCACATGCATCTGTTTCCACCACAAACTGCTTGGAGTAATCTGGAAGGGCTAATACAGGAGCATGAATCAGAGCCTGCTTCGGTGTCTGGAAGGCTAAATCAGTAGTGGAAGTCCACACAAATATAGCCCCCCTTTTCAACAAGTCAGTCAGAGGTCTGCTAATCACACCATAGTTTTTGATAAATTTCCTGTAGTATCCAGTTAAGCCCAAAAATCCTCTGACCTGCTTCACATCCATAGGAACTGGTCAATTCTTAACAGCTGTAATTTTACTGGCATCAGTGGAAACCCCCTTGTCACTTATGACATGACCCAGATAAGCAATCTCTTGCTTTTCACATTTACTGAGTTTTACATTCCATTGTTTTTCTAGTAGAATACCCAATACCTTGTCTAGATGCAGGAGATGTTCCTTGAGGGATTGGCTGAAAACTAGAATATCATCAAAGAAACATACAACACAGTGATCCTCACCACTCAAGGATGGAGCTAGATCTGTGTTCATTGCTCCTTGGAATGTATTGGGATCCCCAGTCAGCCCCATGGCCACAACAGTGAACTCATAGTGACCAATGTGTGTCTGAAAAGTAGTTTTAAACTCTTCTCCTGATGCAAGTCTGGTCTGATGGTATCCTGCTCTGAGGTCCAATTTAGAAACCCAACGATCTCCAGCAAGTTCATCTAGTAGCTCATCAATAATATGAATAGGGTATTTGCTTTTCACTGTGAGTGCATTGACATGTCTGAAGTCTATGACCAACCTCCAAGCTCCTTCTTCCTTCTTTTTGACCAGTAGTGCTGGAGAAGAAAAAGGACTATTACTCACTTGAATTAACCCTCTCTACAACATTTCTGCCACCTGCTTTTCCATTTCAATCTTCAGGTGAGGAGGAATTCTGTATGGTCTAATAGACACTGGTTGAGCTCCAGGTAGCAGGGGAATACTGTGGTCATACTGCCTTCTGGGAGGTAAACTAGTTGGGGGAGCAAAAACCTCAGCATACTTGTCTAATAAAGCTTGTATCTCAGGTAAGTGCTCACTGTTTTTAGTAGTGATGTTCTGAAAAATTGCCATGACAGTGAATTCACACTCTTCAGGCAATTCCCCTTGTAGGGTAACAGTAGTTCCCTTATACTGGAAGGAGAGCCATTTTTGTTCCCAGTCCATGTACATTGGACTATGCTTGGCTAGCCAATCAAGGCCCAAAATACTATCATATCCTCCAAGGGTTAGGACTCTGAAATCATGCACAAAGTTTTCTCCCTGACAACTCCACTTGCAGTGTTTAACCTGCTGTGAATAGCTCAACTTCCCTCCTCCTGCAACCTTGACAGAAACCGACTTAATTTCAGTCATTGTTGGAAACATCTGTTGATGAGAACTGTCCACGAATGAATGAGTGCTCCCTGAGTCAACTAGAAACCTTAGCTTAATACCTTGTAGAAGTACTGGTAAGGTGAGGGACATCTTTGACACACTGTTGCTTACAGCAGCTGCTGAGAGCATCATCAGATTGTCAGAATCACTATCAGATTCATCCAGGGATGTAGCGGGGCTCTGTAATTGCTCAATGAGTTCTTGCACAACTTGTAGCTGCACAGTAGACTTGCACTGATGGTCCTTGGACCATTTTTCACCACAGATGAAGCACAATCCTTTTGCCTTCCTGAAATTCCTCAGAGAGACCCACTTATCTTTAGTAGTTTCTGACCTTTGACTGTCAATTGGCCGACGCTCTTCTGCATTTTTGGACTTGTAAGCATACTATCCGGATGATGCATGACTCCTTTTGTCGTGGAACTGGCTTGGTGGTATGATACTTCTCACAATTCTTCGTGTAGCAGAGCTAATTCGTACGCAGTGTCAAGATCTCTGGGTTTTTGCATTGCAATGGCCATGCAGACTCCTAGTTTCAACCCGTCGATGAACCTGGTGGTATAATGCAGTGGATCAGGGATGATTTCATAAGTAGTGAGTTGGACATACAATTTAGAGAATTGATCTACATATTCTTCGACAGATCTAGTCTGACCAATTCGGAACATCTTCCTCAGCAAATTCTGGTGTTGGTTACGGCCAAATCTCGATTGCAGGAGATTGCAAAATTCAGTCCACTGTAACCCCACTATTCTCCTCTGCACAGACTCCAACCAGCGAGCAGCTGCCCCTTCGAATTGAGTGGTGGCGGATGATATTCATCTGCTATGGTGCGTGCCCCATTGCTTGAAGCAGTCCTCGCATCTCACTTGCCACAGCCTGGGATTTGAGCCATTTAACCGCGACAGCTCGACTCTCGTCCATGAAGTGTACTACTCACCTTGATCTAGTGCGATGAGCTCTCGGGGAGACTGAAGGCAATTCACGCCCACTCCTGGCCGGAGGTGGGACGTAGATGTTGTGAGCCTTGGACTTACTAAACCTGTCCGCTCCATGGGAATCAGCAGGAACCGCGTACTGGCTTTCTTCGGCGTCTCTGCTTGATGAGGAAGGCCCTCCAATCCGTCCATTGCAGTCAGCCTTGTCCCGTCGCTCCCAATCCGAGCGGATCTGGTAGATTTTGAGGAGGAGCTCAGAGCGAACACTGTCGACGCATGCTGTGATGAGACCGTCCAAGGTCTTGGTCGAATCCTGGAGCAATTTGGTCATGGACTTGAGGAGGTCTTCGCTGTGTACCTTGAGGCGCTGATCGAGGTCGTCGGAGATGGTGGATTTAACGAGCTTGTGGATGCTGCACCCTTCCGCCGACAGCCCATCCATGGCTTGCCGCCGCCGTAATTCGCTGAACTTGGTGCGGTGTGGGTGGTGGGGAACTCCAGGATGGAACGGCTCTGAAGCTAGATGTGAGGGTATAACTTGTATTGATGTCAGATCTATAGCCAATTCGCCATGAATGCTTACACGAGCTCACACATGACACACACTAGCCATGGCCGAAGCCACCAACTCCCTTCCCAATCCTCACGCAACACACACCACACGCATATATCGGCGTACACCCTCAACGGGCCCAGTTTGGGCCTGCAAGCCACTAGGGAAGTCGTCGATCGCGAGTAGGCCGTGCGGCTGACGGCCCACAAGTCGAATCCATGTCAACTCGTGCTTCTGGTTGACTGGCTCTGCCCTTGTGAGCGCTGAGATGGAAGAAGAAGGGATACCCCTCCCTGCTCAAGTGCTCGACCTCCAGAAGTTGTAGGAGGAGCCACTACAAAAGAAATACACTTCCGTGATGATACGTGTTTGTCACAGTAGGTCGTGTTTTCTGTCATGCATGTACTCCCTCCGATCATATTTTCTTTGTGTATAACATCTCACACGCATGCCAAGAAAGGGCTCGCTTGATCTTTCTGGGACTAATTTGCCCCTACTTTAGTGCTGGATTGTTATTAACTTGCATGTAGCCGATTGGCTCTCACATGCGATTGCCTTGATTCCCTCAACTACCTCTCTCTCTCCACTCTGCATGGCCAACGAGAGAAGGCAAGTATTAACTGCAAATGGTTGCATGCAGCAGCTTTTGGGGGGCATAAGAGGAAAGCATAGGAGAAGTAGGAACGCGCAGAGTAAAACGAGAAAAATGAACGAAAGTTATGCGCAGAGTATAAAGAATCGGAGGGAGTACATTCTTGATGATTTTATGACAGAATGAAGATAGTCATACCTGTGCTGTCATAGAAGTGTTCCATGACATTACCAAAATTATGATCACGGAAGTGTCCACTTCCATGACGATAAATCGCGCGTCACAGAAGTGCTTTCTGTTGGAAATATGCCCTAGAGGCAATAATAAAAGGATTATTATTATATTTCCTTGTTCATGATAATTGTCTTTTATTCATGCTATAATTGTATTATCCGGAAATCGTAATACACGTGTGAATACATAGACCACAATATGTCCCTAGTGAGCCTCTAGTTGACTAGCTCGTTGCTCAACAGATAGTCATGGTTTCCTGACTATGGACATTAGATGTCATTGATAACGGGATCACATCATTAGGAGAATGATGTGATGGACAAGACCCAATCCTAAGCATAGAACAGGATCGTGTAGTTCGTTTTGCTAGAGCTTTTCCAATGTCAAGTATCTTTTCCTTAGACCATGAGATCGTGTAACTCCCGGATACCGTAGGAGTGCTTTGGGTGCACCAAACGTCACAACATAACTGGGTGGCTATAAAGGTGCACTACAGGTATCTCCGAAAGTGTCTGTTGGGTTGACACAGATCGAGACTGGGATTTGTCACTCTGTATGATGGAAAGGTATCACTGGGCCCACTCGGTAATGCATCATCATAATGAGCTCAAAGTTACCAAGCGTCTGGTCACGGGATCATGCATTACGGTACGAGTAAAGTGACTTGCCGGTAACGAGATTGAACGAGGTATTGGGATACCGACGATCGAATCTCGGACAAGTAACATACCGATTGACAAAGGGAATTGTATACGGGGTTGCTTGAATCCTCGACATCGTGGTTCATCCGATGAGATCATCGAGGAGCATGTGGGAGCCAACAAGGGTATCCAGATCCCGCTGTTGGTTATTAACCGGAGAGCAGTCTCGGTCATGTCTTCCTGTCTCCCGAACCCGTAGGGTCTACACACTTAAGGTTCGGTGACGCTAGGGTTGTAAAGATATTAGTATGCAGCAAACCGAAAGTTGTTCGGAGTCCTGGGTGAGATCCCAGACGTCACGAGGAGTTCCGGAATGGTCCGGAGGTAAAGAATTATATATGGGAAGTCGAGTTTCGGCCATCGGGAAAGTTTTGGGGTTCACCGGTATTGTACCGGGACCACCGGAAGGGTCCCGGGGGTCCACCGGGTGGGACCACCCATCCCGGAGGGCCCCATGGGCTGAAGTGGGAGGGGAACCAGCCCCTGGTGGGCTGGTGCGCCCCCCCTGGGCCCCCCTCTGCGCCTAGGGTTGGGAACCCTAGGGGAGGGGGCGCCTCGACTTGCCTTGGGGGGCACTCCACCCCCCTGGCCACCGCCCCCCTTGGGAGATCCCATCTCCAGGGCCGGCGCCCCCCTAGGGTCCCTATATAAAGAGGGGGGTGGGAGGGCAGCCTCACCCTGACATCTGGCGCCTCCCTCCCCCCTTGCTACACCTCCTCCTCCCATAGTCGCTTGGCGAAGCCCTGCCGGAACTCTGCCGCATCAACCACCACGCCATTGTGCTGCTGGATCTTCATCAACCTCTCCTTCCCCCTTGCTGGATCAAGAAGGAGGAGCCGTCACACTGACCGTACGTGTGTTGAACGCAGAAGTGCCGTCCGTTCGGCGCTAGGATCTCCGGTGATTTGGATCACGACGAGTACGACCCCCTCAACCCCGTTCTCTTGAACGCTTCCGCTCGTGATCTACAAGGGTATGTAGATGCACTCCCCTCTCTTGTTGCTAGATGAACTCATAGATTGATCTTGGTGAACGTAGAATTTTTTTTATTTTATGCAACGTTCCCCAACACTTTCGTCAAGGGTGACCGACACGTGGAATCCACCGTATTGGAACACCGTTAAGCTATCGGGTCGGGTTTTGGACCTGATAACCCGTTAACAGCCCCGACCAATGAGGATTTTCCACGTGTAAAATCATCATTGGCTGGAGGAAACACGTGTCGGCTGATTGTTGGGACAGATGTCATCCACTCATTGGATGGAAGGCGCCTATGGTACGTAGACATGTGGCACGGCTCAACAGAGGCCCATTCCTGTGAAAAGGCTGACGCGTTTGACTTGGTCAAAAGGTGGCGGGCCGGTCCATGGAAAGCCTATTAAAGGCCTATTCGCATATAGCCCATTTACAGCCCGCTAACCCAAGGCCCGTTACGCCCTATCCGAATTAGGCCTAGTAGCGTCATCTGGGCCATCCAATATGATTCCAGGCTGTTTTCACTTCTCGCGCATGTATGGCCCATGATGTCTTTCGGCCCATATGAGGCCCTATGTAACTCTTGGCCTATTAACGGCACATGGTGAAACTGGCCCGTAATGAACAGTGTATCACTTTACACCCATTAACGGCCCGTGGTGAAAC
Organism: Triticum aestivum; assembly: GCF_018294505.1. Taxonomy (NCBI): domain Eukaryota; kingdom Viridiplantae; phylum Streptophyta; class Magnoliopsida; order Poales; family Poaceae; genus Triticum; species Triticum aestivum. The sequence continues at coordinate 79,038,265 of NC_057795.1, read as the reverse complement.
TGGCCCGTAATGAACAGTGTATCACTTTATACCAATTAACTGCTCGTTATTCCGTTGGGCTGTTTCCAACCCATGTTATCTTTCGGCCTTCTCAGAGCCCATTTATTCTTGGGCTCATTTCCATCGTTCGTTTACTTACGGCCCGTTACTGTCATTTTTTGCTTGTGGGCCAAATTCAGCCCGTGGTTACAGTCGGCCCGTTTGTGGTCCATTAATACGTTGGACCGTTCTCATAGCATCATCAAATACGGCCTATTAACGATGGCCTGTTATGGTTGGCCCATGAACGGACGATTCCAACTCTAGCCCGTTTACGGCCATAATGCGGTCTGTTTGGCCCATGTTTGGCCAATCGATCATACGACCCGTATAAGGCCCATTGATGATATGGCCCGCAGAAGGCCCATTGTTTCTACGGCCCGTAGAAGGCCCATTATTTCTACGGCCCGTAGAAGGCCCACTGTTTCTACGGCCAGTAGGAGGCCCAATGTCACTTCAGTAAATATTAGCCCATGGTTATTGTGGCCTAGTTTTAAAAAAATAGGTTATTGCAGCCACTAGCAAACCGCGGAAAAAGAACTCCAATGAGTACAAGCAAAAAAATAAACAAGACAACAAGGAAATAAATAAGCAAGCAACTAATGTTAGGCTATCACGGCTATTACACATATTACATCCACTAGACATCAAAGTTCGCCACCAGAGCAAATATAGGAAACAAAGCAGCATATCATATACACTGGTTGTCAAAGTTGGGGACCAGCGCAAATAAATGTCGTAGCAAAACAAATCCAGGACTAAACCCACTTCAGAAGATCTCAAGGAAAAATATCCTGGGTACCCATAATGCTGGCAAGATGCTTAGCAAGCTTATTAACTTTCTCTTGTTTGGCGCTTAAATCCTCCAACGCTTGCTGTTGCACCAGAAAATATGCATCTGAATTCTGCGGATGCGGGCACAAGATGGGTGATGGGGTGGCGAGGTGACTCGAGGCGTGAGGAGGGGGATTTCGAACTTATTTTAACCCCATACATTTTATGTGTCCAAAATGCACCGTTCAAAGGCACATCAACAATTTTCAACCGTTTATACCTTTATTTGGTATTTTTCATGCATTTACTGATTTTTTGAGCTAAATTACCCTGAAATTGAAAAGCACTATAAATAAACTCTGGAAAGGTTGAAAGTAGGCATGATATCATCATTTCACCCACATAACATGTGCTAGAAAGTTGAGACGGTTACGAAAAAAATTGGATGCAATTCGTGTACAAAATGGACAATCTCTTTCGAAGTATCAGGCTTTCGGACGAAAACTCCTCTCTTACAAATTAATTTTATTTTTTGGAACTTATTTTAACTCCAGACTTTTTGTGTGTTCAAAATGCATCATTAAAAGGCGCATCATCAATTTTCAACCATTTCTGACTTCATTTTGTATTTTTCATGCATTTACTGATTTTTTTAGCTAAATGACCCTGAAATTGGAAAGCACTACAAATGAACTCTGAAAAGGTTGAAAGTTAGCATGATATCATCATTTCAGCCATATAGCATGTGCTACAAAATTGAGAGGGTTGCGGAAAAAACTGGATGCACTTCATGTACAAAATGGCAATCTCTTTCAAAGTATCAGGGTTTCGGATGAAAACTCATATGTTCCAAAAGGCATTTCATTTCTTAACATGTAACTAGAGTGATATTCTAGATCAAAGGAATCATCAGAATAGTTGTGGAGAGAAAGTCTTCACTTTTTCTTTGTGTGTGTCCCTTGCTTATTGCGCCGTAACCATGGATAATCTTCATCGTTTAACAGGGTGTTTGGGTCAGCCTTGACTTTGAAGGGAGGAATTTCATGAAACTTTTTGTAATCTTTAGACATGCATGTCTTGCCCTCCACTCCCACGATGTCTCTTTTCCCTGAAAGATCTATGTGGCACTTTGGCTCATCGTATGATGTATTCGCTTCCTTATCTTTTCTTTTTCTCGGTTCGGTAGACATGTCCTTCACATAGAAAACCCGCGCCACATCATTGGCTAGGACGGATGGTTCGTCTGTGTACCCAAGATTGTTGAGATCCACTGTTGTGATTCCGTACTATTGGTCTACCTGTACCCCGTCCCCTGACAGATTAACCCATTTGCACCGAAAAAAGGGACCTTAAAATCATGTCCATAGTTAAATTCCCATATGTCTACTATGTAACCATAATATGTGTCCTTTCCCCTATTGGTTGCTGCATCAAAGCGGACACCACTGTTTTTGTTGGTGCTCTTTTGATCTTGGGCGATCGTGTAAAACGTATTCCCATTTATCTCGTACCCTTTGTAAGTTAATACAGTCGAAGATGGTCCTCTGGCCAACGAGTACAACTCATCTACAACAGTGTTGTCACCCATGAGATGTGTTTGCTACCAACTACCGAAAGTCCTGATGTGTTCACATGTAATCCGGTCGTCACACTGCTCCGGGTGTTTGGAGCGCAGAATATTCTTGTGTTCATTGACATATGGGGTCACCAAGGTAGAATCCTGTAGAGTTGTGTAGTGTGCTTGAGACCAAAAATGCCCGTCCCTACATATTATCGAGTCTACTCCTAGCGTGCCTTTTCCAGTCAATCTCCCCTCATACCGCGGTTGAGGAAGACCAATCTTCTTAAGGTCGGGAATGAAGTCAACACAAAACCTAATGACCTCCACTATTTTATGACCCGTGGAGATGCTTGCTTCTGGCCTAGCACGGTTACAAACATATTTCTTTAAGACTCCCATAAACCTCTCAAAGGGGAACATATTGTGTAGAAATATAGGGCCCAGAATGCCAATTTCGTCGACTAGATGAACTAGGACGTGTGTCATGATATTGAATAAGGATGGTGGGAACACCAGCTTGAAACTGACAAGACATTGCACCAAATCACTCCTTAACCTTGGTAGGATTTTTGGATCGATTACCTTCTGAGAGATTGCATTGAGGAATGCACATAGCTTCACAATGGCTAATCAAACGTTTTTCGGTAGAAGCCACGTCAATGCAACCGGAAGTAGTTGCGTCATAATCACATGGCAGTCATGAGACTTTAGGTTTTGGAACTTTTTGCCATATTTATTATTCCCTTTATATTTGCCGGGAAGCTAGACGGGACCTTCATACTGAGCATGCATTCAAAAAAGATTTTCTTCTCATCTTTGGTAAGAGCATACCTGGCAGGCCCTTTATACTTCTTTGGATGTATGCCGTCTTTTTCATGCACACATTGCTGGTCCTCCCGTGCCTCTGGTGTATCTTTTGTCTTCCCATACACGCCCAAGAAGCCTAGCAGGTTCATGCAAAGATTCTTCATCACATGCATCACGTCGATTGCATAGCGGATCTCTAGGTCTTTCCAATAGGGTAGGTCCGAAAATATAGGTTTCTTCTTCCACATGGGTGCACGTCCCTCAGCTTCATTTGGAACATATAGTCCGCTGGGACCCTTTCCAAAGATTACGTGTAAATCAATGACCATATCAAGTATGTGATCACCAGTACGAATGGCGGGCTTCTTCCGGTGATCTGCCTCACCTTTGAAATGCTTGCCTTTCTTTCTACATTGATGGTTGGTCAGAAGAAATCAATGATGTCCCATGTAGACATTCTTCATGCATTTGTCCAAATATATACTTTCGGTGTCATCTAAACAGTGCGTGCATGCGTGGAATCCCTTGTTTGTTTGTCCTAAAAGGTTACTCAGAGCAGGCAAATCATTGATGGTTACAAACAGCAATGCATGTAGGTCAAAATCCTCCTGGTCGTGCTCATCCAACACACATACACCTTTTCCATTCCACAGCTGTAAAAGTACTTCAACTAATGGCCTTAGGTACACATCAATGTTGTTGCTGGGTTGCTTAGGGCCTTGGATGAGCACGGCATCATAATGAACTTCCGCTCCATGCACAACCAAGGAGGAAGGTTATAAATACATAGAGTCATGGGCCAGGTGTTATGATTGCTGCTCTGCTCTCCAAAAGGATTAATGACATCCGCGCTTAAACCAAACCATACGTTCCTTGTGTCACCTCCAAAGTCCCCCCCCCCCCACGTTCTCTCGATTTCTCTCCACTGCGACCCGTCAGCGGGTGCTCTAAACTTCCCGTGTTTCTTACCGTCCTGTTTGTGTCATCGCATCAACTTGGCATGCTATTTGTTTCTAAGCATACGTTTCAACCATGGTATTATAGGAGCATACCACCGTGGCAGGAATCCTCTTCCTGGGGCGCTCGCCCTCAACATCACCAGGGTCATCTCGTCTGATCTTATACCGCAATGCATCGCCTACCGGGCATGTGTTCAAATCCTTGTACACATTGCGGTAGAGGATGCAGTCATTAGGGCATGCATGTATCTTCTGCATCTCCAATGCTAGAGGGCATAGAACCTTCTTTGCTCTGTACGTACTGTCGGGCAATTCATTATCCTTTGGAAGCTTATTCTTCAATATTTTTAGTAGCTTCTCAAACCCGTTGTCAGATACACCATTGCCTGCCTTCCATTGCAGCAATTCCAGTGTGATACCGAGCTTTGTTTTGCCATTTTCGCAATTTGGGTACAACCCTTTTTTGTGATCCTCTAACATGCGATCGAACTTCAACTTCTCCCTTTCAGTTTGGAATTGTCTCTTTGCATCAACAAAGACCCCATGAAGATCATCATCGAGCACATCTTCTGGTTCCTCTTGATCTTCATCTTCCTCCGTTGCAGCATCACCGTATTCAGGGGGATGATAGTTGTCATCATCCTCTTCTTCTTTGTTGTCTTCCATCATAACCCCTCTTTCTCCGTGCTTGGTCCAAACATTATAGTGTGGCATGAAATCCTTGTCAAGAAGGTGGATGTGAAGGGTTTTCGAGTCAGAGTAAGACTTTGTATTCCCACAGATAGGGCATGGAGAAAACATAAAACCATTCTTCTTGTTTGCCTCAACCACTTCGAGAAAATTATACATGCCCTTAATGTACTCGGAGGTGCGTCTTTCACCATACATCCATTGCCGGTTCATCTACATGCATTATATATAATTAAGTGTGTCAGAAACCATTACAGAACATCATGTATAGGGAAGTGACCAAATTAATAGAAGTTCACCATCATATTAAAACCAAAGTATAGTAGTGATCAAATGTTATTACAGAAAAAATAAATACATAAAGTTCATACATAGTTCTCATTGACAACATATAGCTCTCTAGAGCATCTAATTGAACCATACATTGAAACTATGTAAAATATTTCAATGCAACAACAAATGCGATCATAATTGCAACTAAGGAGACAATTGATCCAACGGCATAATGATACCAAGCCTCAGTATGAATGGCATAGTTCCTAATCTTTCTAATCTTCACGCGCATTGCATCCATCTTGATCTTGTGATCATCGACGACATCCGCAATATGCAAATCCAATTTCATCTTCTCCTCCTCAATTCTTTTCAAAAAAATATTAAGTAATTGTTTTCCTTTTCAACTAAATTTAACCTCTTGACAAGAGGGTCGGTTGGAATTTCCGGTTCACATACCTCCTAGATAAAAACATATATGTCATGTTGGTCGGCATAATTGTCATAAATACTAAATGAAACAAATAGTTATAAAAGATAATATATACCACATCCGAATCATAAACAGGACGAGGGCAGGATACCAAAACCATCGCACTATATAATAACAAACAATAATAAAATTAAGAATAGAAAATTATACAAGTATCAATCTAAATCATAAAAGTAGTATTTTTTTCTTTTAGAAAGAAGATAAGAACAAGAGGCTCACCATGGTGGTGCCGGTGACGAGATCGGCGCGGGCAATCAACGGCGGTGAGGATGGGGACGGGACAGGACGAAACGCCAAAACTAGACAAATCTTGAGGAAAATGGAGCTTGGAGAAGGAGCTTGGAGAGGAGAAAGCTTAAGTGTGGCTCGGGCATTTCATCGAACACCTCATGTGCATAGAAGGTGAACTAGAGCAACACACACCTCTCCCACGGCCGGCCAAAAACATAGAGCACTGGCTCTGTTCACGGGCAGGGCTATATATAGGGATCTCTTTAGTCCGGTTGGTGGCTAAAACCAAGACTAAAGGACAACATTTGGTCCCGGTTGCAGCCACCGACCGGGACTAAAGATGTTGGGCCAGGAGCGAGGCCCATTGGTTCCGGTTCATGTGTCTGGAACCGGGACCAAAGGGGTCAGACGAACCGGGACCAATGGCCCCCAAGGCCCGGCCGGCGCCCTGGCCTCACGAACCGGGACTGATGCCCCCTTTGGTCCCTGTTCGGGAGTGAACCGGGATTAATGCCCTTACCCAGGGCTCAACCAAAGCCCTGTTTTCTACTAGTGGCTGTGTTCTAGGTAAAGTTACATTGCTGACATTTCTCTAGCTTCTTCCCTTCCAAATGAGCTGGCTTATTTTTTCAGTAAATAATTGTACATGAGCTTGTCATTGTACATTTGTACTAAAAATTAAAATTGCACTTATGTTACTCATTTAAGTTGTGTGAACATTATCTGGAATGATAAGTCTCACAGAACTGTGGTAGCTTTAGCTTAAAACACAGAGGCAACTTCATTTTCTTGAATGCTTAACTAAGGTAGCATAGGTTAACCAATTACTCAGAAATAAAAACATGATACTATAGGATACATCTTGCTGCCAGTTAAGCATCTTTGTTATCTGGCAAAGTTTCATCATATATTGTATGTTCATGAGCTGTGAGAACAGGTAAGAGCGGCTTATGAGAGTTGCTAAAAATGCAATGGGTATGATCCACTGATTTGGTTACTAAATGAAATTTCGTGATTTCGGGCGGTTACCGCGTTTACTATCCCCCCTCGAGAAACACTCATACCGAGAAAAATATCTCGGATAATTTGAAAATTTTGAATTCAAATGCATGTTATAGAGTTAAATACAAACAATCTCTTGTATCACGACATAACTGGGAGTGGCCTAGTAGCAAGCGCATCTTTCCTCAGCAGCGAATCGCGGGTTTGAATCTGGGCTCACGCATTTTTTAATTTTCATAGGATGCAAAAGTTAAAAAAGGGTCGAACTCGCGGCGTACGAGCAAGCGAAAGCTATGGTCCAATAGCCACTATACGCCATGGCAAAGTTTGTTATATTATATAGTTAAATATCTATCTATATCGACCTAAATAATATTTAAATTTAAATTTCGTCCGATTCTTTTCCGCTATTTCATGGTTACCATGGTAACCGCAAATTCCGGTGCCCCTCGAAAAAAAGGTCCGCTTGGGATCCAAAACCTTCTCACATAGCAGCTAGCTAATTGAGTCCTTTCATGTTTCACAAACAAAAGTAAAATTCAATTTCGAGACATGTGCTTAAACAAGTACCAATAGTTGTATCGGTTACCTGGTAATTCGGTAGCTTTCATTTATGTTCAAGGAATGCTTCAGAATTTGTCAGTCAAAGAACATTAATAGTATGGTTTATTTAGTTCGAATCAAAATCAGTGGCCCTATGTTGTATTCGTGTTATGGCAATAGTTCCTTACATTTTCTTTAAAAAAATCCTTATAGGATTTTCCAACATCTTTTCTATACAAATAACTGTTGTGTTTTCCCTTCTCTTTTCAAGTGTTACAGAAAACGTTGGCATGTGATTGTCGAATGGAAGATGAGAGAAATGTGGTGCAGATTCACCAGCAGGGAAAACAATAACAATGTACTGACTACTTATTGTTGTCTGTGAAGCAACACTTCCCCTACGGTTTTCCTGGATAGAAGATTTTTTGAGCTTTGGCGTTGTTTCTGTTAACAGATGAGCAATGCCGGACATGCAGTGGGGCAGTGGTCCGCATCTTGCAGTTTGCATGACATGCAAATAGTACATTTCAATTCATTTTTCGTCCCTTAGCTTATTGTGTACTCTTTCTAGGAGCATGAAGACACTGATTTTTAATGAGATAACTGCTTTATAGTCAGTATCGAATTACTTGTCGCAAAATTAAATGTATGTAGATGTATATTAGTTCTAGATACATCCATTTCTATCAATTTCCGTGACAAGTATTTTCAGACGGAGGGAGTATGTCTTTCGGTCACTAAGATTGGCACTTGGATTCATGGGACTCACAAACGAGAACACTAGCAATAATCTTTATATAGAACAGTAGAATTCTCTGTGCTTCTTTTGAAAGAGTAATGGAAGGAATAATTTACTGTTGTGACCACTGATATCATGCTACAATATTTCAGATCTAGATCTTGAATCCTGTACAGAAAATAATCTTTAGATGCAATCCATGCTTCGTGTGTCTTTCAGTCAAGAATTTCTGTACTAAGAAAATTTGTTTGAAGTATTGATTTTACCAATTTGCAAGAATTTCTGAACTAAGATATATACATCAACCATGTGGTTCATGCATATTCGCTTGAAGTATTGATTTTTACAAATTTCCAAGTATTTTTGTAGTAATTAAGAAATATACAACAACCACGCGGTTCATCTCTTAGCTATACCTGATGCTTTCGTGAGCCTGCAAACAGGTGAAATCTGAACTTAATGCTTGATATGACATGTAGGATATTCCGGATATACTTCTCTATTGTCAAGTGTCATGATATAATTAACAAATAAAAAAGAAACATATCTTCTCTACCTATTACTCATGTTTTCCGGTTCAGGAAGTTCCCACCCATGCATGCCTACGTGGGAAATCATTTGGACATCGAATCAATATATAATGGGCACATATGCATGTTTTCCGGTTCAGGCGAGAAGATCGTCATCCTGTTGGCCAGAACAATTAATAAAGGGTATTTAAAAAAGTACGCACATATATCTACAACGAAATGTCGAGCAGGTGGACACATCAGGCCCCTCTGTCCCCACAACAAAACATAATAAAATAAAATAAAATTGTGGACTGCTAAATAAAAGTACTGATGATTCTTGTACTGAACAATCTCATACAAAGCAAAAGAAAAATAAACTAATACAAGCAAAGGAAAAACAGATCAAATCCAGAGTAATACTGATCATGGAAAAAATGGGAAAGAAAGCTACTATTGTTTATTGGTGAAACCAAAAAAAGACCGGATTGAACATGACTGTGGTTTACTTCTTATTAGCAAGTCAGACACGGCCCTCTTCTACAATATGAGGCCACGCCTCCTTGCAGCAGGTGTAAAACTTGCGTTCTTGAGCCGTGCGACACGTGCGGAAGGCACGCCTCGGATCCAACTTGCAGAAGGCACGAATTTTTTTTTTCAATTGATACCTTTTGTATGAGATTTTTCTTGAGGTCAGCCCGCCACGGCGGATCGGCCGTGGATCCTCCATAAACGCCTCATAGAGCACAGACGATGGTACTGTCGCGCCTTCAAAATCCTTGAGGAGCTGCCCATCTATTTCCACGAGGGTGCAGAGGTCGGTGGGATGCCAATAATTGTATGGGGCTTTTGGCGACTTACTTGTGGCGGCCGACGAAAAATCGCTGGCGTCGTCACCGCCATCTTCAGAGTCGTTGTCGTTGTCATCGAAGTAGCTGTTGTTGGGGTTGCCGTCCCCATTAGAGTCGCCGCCATTGGGGTTGTCGTCGCCATAGTCGGTGCAGCTCACCGTGGCCAAAGACGTGGCAGCCGCAGATGCGGCTTTGCAGTTGGCGTAGGAGGAGCCATCATCGGCGTAGACCGCGTCGTCCTCCTCGTCAGAGCTGAGGTAGACATGCGTGTCGCCACCGCAGTCTGAATCCTCAATCTTGATCACCTCTTTTTCTCCCTCATCATCCGAGAGGAAGACTAAATCGGGAGAGGAAACAAAAGAAGGCAGCTCTCGCGCCATATAGAAAGTATGGGCTGGGTGCGGTGATGGTTGCTTGGGCACGGACGTATGAGCATATATATAGTGTACGCGGGGGTTGCTGGCGGGAAGAGATAAAAGTTCTGGCGCCATATTCCTATTTTGTTACCCGCCGCAGTTTCGGATGCATAACAAGGAAGGGAAATAATGAGAAAATAATTGTCAATCGAGCATGGAATGGAAGGAAAAATATTGCTTTTGATCACGACATCAAAACGCATTCCGCTTTTGATTCTTTGGCATTTCAGCTAAAAACTGGCGCCTAACAAATAAGGAATTGTTTTCTTTTCGTGAAATAAGGAATTGTTGTAAATCAAGATTCTAGCGCAATCTTTATTATTCGGTAAAAGGTTTCAGCCTTAACACAAGGTTAAAGCGCTTCATGAATTCAGGTTTTCTGTGTCTAGTATACACTAGCTGCGTAAAGGTGCCAAATGCCCTACACGCGAGAGTACGTGCCGATTGTTTACGTGGTTATGCAAAATCTTGTAAGTATAACGACCATTTGTGGTATTTACTTCACCGAATCAGTCTTGCGGTGCATACTGTTTTTGTAAAGTCCGCTTCTATAAATTAAAGATAACAAACATTGAACTGGAAAAACAAATCTCATTTGTATGACATTATGCAGAATGATAACATTTTGTGATATCACATTTATAGAGTGACGAGAATTCAAAATTGTAACCAAAATTTGACCACTTGCGAACAGAAAATGGAAAATTTTATTTTTGCACAAAAGAAAAAGGAGGGGGGGGATTTATTTGGCGGTGCTACGGCGGGCTTACGCCGGCCTGAACCATTTTCATTATATATAAGAGTAAGATACAAGACATCAGGTACAACAAATAGGATCCAATACACACAAGAAGGCACAAGAAACAACAGAACATGAACCAGAAGAGAGCTACGACAAGCACCCAACACCACCAGCTGGACCGAGAAGAGCAAAAGCAATCTTTGTTGAATCAGTCGAAAGGAGATCCGGCTTGAACTTGACCGGCCAAACCACACGGCGCAGCTCACAATTGAAGGCCCGACAGCCCACGCTGCTCGAAGCAATGCCACGCGCGAGTGTGGCGCGATTCTGGCACCTGGCCACTACGACTTCTTGGACGATGTGGTACTGGCGTTAATGTTGTTGCTCGAGGAGGACGCGCGCGTTAGGCGGCGCGCGTTGGACGATCTATCAGCTGGCTTCGTCTTGGGCTGGCGGCGGCATTCCACGGGGCTGGTCACACGGGGTTTGCCGAGGTCGCTGCGCATGCGAGGTGGTGGAAGGGCACCGTGCGCCACATCCCCGATGCGAGACGGCGGAGCGCGGAGCGAGTGGGAGGGCACCGGGGCTTCTCCGGCAACGTTGACGAGCTCGGTGATGCGGCCAAGCCAGGCGTCGTAGCCCGTGTCCGCAGGACGTTAGCAGAGCAGCTCGCGCGCCATGAGGAGCACGGCCCGAAACGGTGAAGCAAAAGCCGTAACGGTGCGAAAAAAGGGCGGCACACCCCTACCTGGCATGAAATGTCGGAATCGGGGCTTCGAGGACCCAAGAAGGTTCAAACTTTGGGGTGCGTTCCTACCGCCCTACTCTGCCTCACAACATCATGGCGATGCTCCGGCGTGCTCAAGCTAGGGAAGAAGAACATAGGACAGGACAGTTTACCCAGGTTCAGGCCATCACGCGGTGTAAGACCCTACTCCTGCTTGTCTAGATTGCTTGGGAGAGAGAGAGAGAGAGAGAGAGAGAGAGAGTAAGCCTCAAGCACAAGTTGCCACGAGACGATCCCCTCCTCCCTAGGGCTGCACCTCGCCTCTTCTTATACTGCCTCTGGTCCTCTTTCACTAAAAACACATGGCGGGAAGGGTTGCCACAACGGCCAGTTTGAAGGGGGGCAAGGTTGCAGCTTATCCTGACTAAATGTGGTCTTCGCCTGCAAAAGTTTCCTGTCGTGGCACCCCGATGGGCTCAGTGGTGACCTCTGTCCTGGCGTGCCCGTTGTCTCGGTCCTCTTGCACCGAACGGGAAATCTTTGGGGATTTTTTCGGGGACCGGTGCGCTGTCCTCGCTCCCTTAGCATCAAATAGGAAAGCCTCCACATCTGCGCCTACTAGCATGGCCTTGGGCACAGCCTGTCGTCGCGCACGTCACCCACCGCGTGACCCTGCCGAGCCACCCTTGATCTATCCGCCTCCATGAGGGGCCTCAGGAGGCAGCCTTGGAAGATCGCCTCGTGAGGGGGTCTCGCGAGGACCCTGACGACACGGGCTGACGGGTGCCTCGCGAAGCGAGAGCCTCGTGAGGGTCTTGCTCATGAAGTCCAAAGGTGGGCCAGTCATGGGCCCTAGGGTAAGCGTCGCGCCCTGGGCCGCATGCAGACGGGCCTAGGTATCCCCAGTCCCACGGGCCCGACAAAGCGTACTCATTTTGTGTCCGTTTCGGGCTATTAGAGTTGCCCTTAGCCACTTAATCTTATACTAGCAAACATGCCCGTGCGTTACGACGTGGAGAAAAAATTATCACATAATCATAGCCCAATAATCTATATGTATACATATACCTACCAATAAAAGAAATAGGTATTCTTAGTCCGTCATACTACTTTATAGAAAACCCCCTAATGTTTCTTATATTAAACCTGCAGTACATATAAAATGTTTTTTAAAATACTCATCTTCTAAACCGTAACTCCAAATTTACATATTATATATGGAATTTGATTAGAAAAAATATAGAATCTGAATATGATGTTATTTTACCTGTTAACCATTTAAAAAATAATACTATTTAAGGTGCAATCTTAATCAACAGTGCATTGTCCGTCTTTCTTTCATATAGGTACTAATCCGGATTGTGGATAAATAAACATCTTAGCAAAATCAGGATTGGAGACCAAATTGAAAATCACTTGCCTATTTATTTGCCCGTTTGTTCATACGTATTAAATCTACATGCAAGCCGTGTTTAAATAGAAGACATGTGGAATCTTGAACTCACGTTTTGTTGGCAAAGACCATCTTTGTTTGGGCCGTAACTACAAATACTCAAATTATATACCATTTTTTTTCTAAATTAAGAGTGTGTGTTATTTTTTTCTCCCGTTGCAACGTACAGGTCCTTTTGCTAGTAAGTACTAAATGACTCAAGACATCTCCCACACATGTCAATGTCCTCTATTTAAACACTGCGGTCCATCCGTGCCATCGCTTATCCTCTTTTTGACCCCCAAAATGCATCCAATGTGGTCAACCCAAGGTCGGCCGTGGGCTACAGGAATAAAATAAATTCTTGTGATCTATAGTTTTGGACTAAATAGAAAGTTACCCTTGAAGTATGGATGATGAGTATGACAAAACTTGCCAAGAATGCAGCGGCACAACTGCAGCACCCTTTCATGTTTATCTTCTCTCGTTCATCTTTCTTCATTCTTTGTTCATGGTATGCAATAGCACAGCAGCAATGACCAATGTTTTTGCTGCCCCTTTCTCTATTCTTCTCCCGTCGAGCTGTTCTCTTCTCTCCTTATCTCTTCCCCGGCCGCAACGCACTATCAGAGATTTATAAAGATAGCATATGCACGTTGTACTAAACAAGTGAATATCTGGATCCAGGCCCCAAATAGATTTGTCATCTGTCGACCAGTCCGCATTAGCGAAATTCAGACCATCTATTTTTGTATCTTAAAATGTGAGAAGAAAATATAAGACAGGGATATAGCAAGAGAAAAAGAAAGGAGTTTGAATGAAGTGCGGATCTCACCATGCCCATATGATTTTTTTCCGTCCAGTTACTACAAACGTGCAGTAGTGTTGTCAACTTGCCATGCTTGCTCTGACTCAAAATCACAAAGAAAATAAATATGGAAAGGGCACTAATCTGCGCCGGCGCACCGGCCCAACCGTTTGGCCGGTCGCGTCAGGGCCGTTGGATTTGAGCCGCGTGGGCCATTGGATCTGGTGAAAAAAAAGGGTTTGCCCCCCAGCTTCTTCTTCCTCTTGCTGGAAATCACATCTCCCACTCGGCGCGCGCGTCCTCTCCCCTCCGGTGCCTGACCTCGTCGCCGGTCCCCACTCCCGCAGGCCGTCCTCGTCGCCAGTCCCCATCCTCGTCGGCCGTCCTCGTCGCCAGTCCCCATCTTCGCCGTCTGTCCTCGTCGCCGCCTTGACCCATGAAATAGCTGCGCCTGCGGTTGTAGCTCTCAGCAGCGACGGGTGAAGCTCAGGTTGCAGCTCCGCCGCTGTCCCTCGCCGCAGCCCTGTCGCCATGGCCACACCCAGCCAATCTTTTCTCCTTCATCATCCACGTGCAGATATATTTTGCTTCAACCATGGTTCATTTTTGCTACGACCGGTGACAGGAATCGCTACAACCAATCATTTCGACAGTCAATGCGCCGACCACGATTTGATTCAACCTTCGTCGGGTTTTGCCGGGAGTAGCAAGACGTGGCACCGGTTGTAGCTTTTCCCGTTGTCGATTGCAGCAAAAAATCCCGTGCAGCTCCGTGCCGTCAACCCGTCGTAGCCTCGCCGTCATAACCATT
>NC_057795.1:79021271-79022724 GCF_018294505.1 Triticum aestivum | reverse complement strand
CGGCGAGTGGGATCTGGTCTAGCCGGTTGGCTTTCATCGGCATGGCATGTGCTTTGGTCGCTCGTGGAGAGAGAAAGAGCTGGGGAGGAAGAAGAGCGGTTGGCAGATGGATAAGGCCGTAGATGCGTGGCTAGGAAAGAGGGAAAGAGGGTGTTGCATGTGGGCCTGGATGCGCGGACAAGCGACTTGGTGCAACAAGGAAAAATGGACCGCACGCCGCGTGCGCGACCGGCGGAAGACTCAGCCGGTGCGCCGGGTATAAACGTTTCCCATATGGAAAACGATTTGGGCTGGGGCGCCGGCCGAACGTTCGGCCGGCTCGCACGCCACTCTGGCCCCACGAAAACAACTCCCGAGCAAGACGCGTGTACGTGGTGGGCTTCGCACAACCGCCCCCTCTCCTATTCTTATCTTTTTTCTTGGCCTTCCTTTTTTTCCTTTCTTCTACGTTCAGCCGAGACTCCACAACCATGACTTTTCTCTCCTCCCCGCTGCTCACGAACCATTGCGAGCTCCCCTCGCGGCCGGCCGCCGACGGGTTGACGCTACACTGCTGCCACCACCAACATTGGATTCGGCCATCACCGACCCTGGTGCCGAGCCATGGGGGGGACGCTACCAGCTTCATCGCCGGTGCTAGAGCCGGTCAGGGTTGGAGCTACAACCAAGAACTTTTATTGCTACAACCGACCACACCAGATGCTGGAACTGGCCGTCTTTTTTGCTACAACTGGTTGGAGCAACGATGGTGGCAGTTATTTTTGCTGGAACGGGCATCTAGATTTGCTGGAACCAGTGATCAAAATTGCTACATCCGTGATGCGTGGGGCCGCGACAGCGAGCTGCGACCCGCGACCAAAGGAAAAAGCTACGACATTATTCTAGAAAAGATACAATGGTAATGCACGAGAGCTGTAACCGTGGTTTGTTTTGCTACTACGGGTGACCAGTTTTGCTGCATCGGTGACGGTGGGACGACATGACCGCCGGCATGGTGTGCCGCAGCCATGCAAGGGGAGCTGCAACCATTGCCACAAGAGATGGTACCGCAGTCCAATGGATCTGCAACGGCGGTCCAATGGAGCTGCAAGGCGACCCCCTGCGGCTGGGATGTTGCAACCGTTGTCCGGCAAGCTAGAACCGCAGTACAGTGGAGCTGCAAGGAGAGGGGGACGACCTCTTGATTTTTGGGATGACACACCCGTGGACCGGCAGAGCGAGATCGATGCTGGAACCAGTCCGACGGAGCACCGACGACACTGCTCCCCAGAGTTGGGCGGTCACCACCGGCAGTGCTGGAACTTCCCATCAAGGATGCTGGAAACGCCTGGCAAAAAAGCTGCAACCACTCGATGGCGACGGGAGCGCGGCGGTGCGGGCGGCCGATGAGGATGAGCGTGGTGCCGCGGCGGGCGGCGCAGGGGCAACCGCGGAGTCATGGCTTGTCAGCGAG
>NC_057795.1:79012621-79021131 GCF_018294505.1 Triticum aestivum | reverse complement strand
CGATGTAGACGCACGCATCGTGCGGCTGGGGCTGACCGGCTGAATCGTTCGGCTGGTACGCCGGCGTGTATTGGTGCGCAATAAATATCCATCAGGGCCGGCTTGAGAGAGGGGCATACGAACTCAGACGAGACTTGCCTGAGCGCCACGCGTGCGCCCATCCGTACTCCCGCGTACGTGGCTTAATTTGATTGGAACAAAATAAGGTCCGGGCCACCCTGTTAAAATCAGAGGGATGATTAGATTAGGAAGGAAAAAGGAAAAAAACAACTGTAGAATGAATTGGGAGCTTGGATGGGAGCATGGGGAGGGAGTAGGCAAGCCCGATCCTACGAACTCAATGTAGAGGAGCTACGGGTAGGACGGCTCGTGATATGTCATGGGAAAAACCAAAATTGTTCAAGCTTTAATTGGCACCAAATACTAAAATTTCCTAATACTAAGAATACTAGGCCCGTAAGGGTTCCCTTTTTCTAGTTTTTCCGGAATTCTTTTTACGCCCCTGAGAAAATGACGCGTGTGACGGGAGCTTTCCTTGTTGTTCCTATTTTTTAGCTACCTAGATGTTGCACGTTTTTTTACCATGTCTTTCTTTGTGTTGAATGGAAGGGTCACGCCAGTTTCCTTTCATGTGTTCCGATCGTACATGTCCATCGCTGCTTTGATTTTGGTTCCTTCCTTTGCCACGTTACAATTTTTACACCGGTTTTAGTTTTTTTACTATGGAAGATGGGTCCGGTCGGGACACGTAACTTCTCAAAACTCCAGTCCAATCTCATGTCGTCCCGTATCTTCTCTCTAGAAAACTCCAGTCCAATCTCATGTCCTCTTCATCGCTATTGTAGATCTATAAATTGTCTCTCCCTCATCCCGACACAACACAACCGCCGCCTCCTCGTCCCACCACCAAGCTTCAAAATTCTCTCCCGTCGCACCCACCACAAGCAGAGGCCATGACGGAGGAGAGGAAAGGAAGGCGGCGTAGTCCCACCAACAAGCTCCAAAATTCTCTCCCGTCGCCCCCACCACGATCAAAGGCCATGACGGAGGAGAGGAAGGAAGGCGGCGTACCTCCGCGCGGTAGGCTAAACTCAGGTCGCGGCTGCACATCGTCGACGTTGCCGTCATCTTGGGCCAATGCGATTGCTCTCGACCACGAGCTCGCGGCCTCACGTCGTTCAGGTGCTGGAGTCCCGGCGTCCCCGTTGTTCAAGTGTGCCACATGCTCGACGCTGCGAGCCACCCCGCGCCTCGACCTTTCGCCTGCCCAGATCGCCGACGCCCGCCATCGCATGCCACCAGAGCCGACCACCCACGGCGTCGCCGGGAGTTGCCGCCTTGGCTAAGCGAGCGCTGAAGCTGACACAAGGAGGTGCTCCAACACCTTATCGCTCCGTCCTAGTTGGCTGCTCCGTGTCAAGGCAATGGTGAGGTGGAGCGGCCGCTATGCAGTGCCTGAAGAAGGCACTGGCGTAGGACGGCAACGACGACATGTGCAGGATGGTGGATCCAATCGAGGGTGACCATGGCGGGAGGTTTGGTAAGTTGCCCCCCTCCTCACGTTGTCCCGTGCTCTACTCCGCTCTCCTGCGGCGGTGTGCCACCTCCCTCCCGGCGTTGGCCCATTGTCGGCACTGGCGATGACATGGTGACGCAGCGCGACCATCAGAGGCGCCCTTTCTCAACAGCATATAACATTGCTTTTGAGGCGCCATGTTCCCGGGCCACAACCATTCCTCTCTGTAGGGCAGCTGCCACTGCATAGCTCACAAGCGACGGTATAGATGAGCACAACATCACCACTCCTGGTTCCTCTTTCTTCTACTTGCCTTATATTTCGATTTGCCTACTCATTAAAATATCATGCATGTGAATCGCATCAAACTGTATAGCGACTGAAATAATTCTGGCACTATGCTATTATGGCGTATTCTTGTTTCAGAAAACTATAATGGCATAATCTTTTTAAGTGACATGTATTTGTATTTACCAGTAGGATCAATTGACAACAAGTTGAATGACATGGCTTTACATTCTTGAGCAGCAGGGCAGATTTTGTCTGAAATCTATCATCTACTATATACTTATAAAACGATAGAAAACGAACAGTGCTGATTTGACACTCTAATATTAAGATGTATCAACGATCAAGATTTCCTCATGTAATACACGTAAAAAAAACTAGCAATAGGCAAGTAATAACGACATGTACAAAAGTATGTCCAACCGCAGCCAAACGTGATGGATAGGACAGGGTGCTAAAAAGAAAAGAAAAAAAGATTTACATGGAAAGGAAACGTAATTTGAAATGAGTAGACAAGAAAAAAGATTTACATGGAAAGGAAACGGAATTTGGAAAGGAAACGACATGCTCGTACAGGCACACGCAATCTATTATGACTTGGGGAAGGCAAAATAATTTGATATTCTCTGATTGACTGCGTACCTGGGTTCAGCCAAGGCCCATGACCTCCTCATGGTCCGCACGATCTCGCCGGTGCACCGCCGTGGAGGCTGCTGCCATGCAGCAAGCGGTGGTGTACGATTTATAACAACAATCAAAGACGTATATAATTGTGCAATTAGCCGGTATGCGGACGAAGATGAATAGCTACTGGCCGCATCGATGTATGATCGTAGAAGCTAGCCTACACAGTAGCAGCGACGGCAGCGGCAGCAGGGGCGACGGCCGATGGCAGCGGCAGAGGCGCATGTCACAGGACAGAAACGCAATGGCGTGGCAGAGTTGTCGCTGACTCGCGGTTATGGCGGCGCATTCACGTCGACTCAAGCAGCTTCGGGCGTTCACAGCAAAAACACACACGTACGCATGCATTTACATGTGAACAGGTGCGCTCATTGATCTATCTCTTGATACGCACGAAAGCTAATTGATCCTTCATGTGTAGCATCTACAACATGGGGAGATACCATCTTGGCAACATATATATCATTTATGCATGTGTTTATGCGACATGGTTTTTTGCGGGGGTATATGCATTTACGTTAGCAAACTAATTTCCTCATATTTGGCTCTTATGATATTTTCTAGCATTTTTCCTTTTCTCTGGTCGGTCCAAATTGTAAATTTTTATATGGTCCACCAAATAATTGGCCTACTTTCTGCAAGATGTTCTAGTGTATTTTTCTCTTTCTAACTAACAGTGGTCAACGTACCAATGCTAATGTCGTGGAAAGCTAAATACCACAATCGTTGACACGAGGGCAAACAGTTGGTAAATAAAACAGTAACAAAATGATTTCCCGCGTGGTGTATTCTTGGTACATGATCTCACGCATTATAGGTGCACTTCCAAAAAATATCATTCTCCTGATGGACTAGAAGGAAAAGATGTATAAGGTGTTTATATGGATAAAAAGAAGATGTCTCCAATTACGGGAGGGTAACCCATGTTTTTGCTGCAAAAACTGGGCACATGCACTAAAAATCCTCATGAACTATATTTAGTTCAAATATATGCATTGGAGAATTTCCTTATAATTTTCCTAAAAATATTTTTTTGTTTGTTCTGGAGTGACTTATTTGTTGGATAAATAGTGCATGTCTTTAAGAAACTCAATGTGAAATCCATAGCCCATGGATGCGGACTGGATGAGACAAAGGCATAATCCAGTATATGGTTTCAAGGGCGACACACATCAATGTAGCATTTATCCTTTGCTTTAACTTAGAAATGTCCTTGGCTACAATCCATGCACTAAAATGGAAATACCTTTGTCCGAAAGTACACAATCATATTTCTCTAAATTGTTTGTACTATACATTTTATGATTTTGTTTTAGTCTCTATATTAGACAATCTAGCCACATCATTGCGAGGGCTACCCAGCTCGCTGTCACCAAATGTAGTGTGTGCAATGCCATGATAAAAGAAGCTAATAACTTTTATGAGGAAAATAAATAACCGTACTACGATAAAAATAAAGAAAAATGGCCAGCTACATAGATTAGGCAATATTTAGCAGGTGAGGTTAGTTCTGGATTTTTTTTTTCAAATATATGCAAATAAGTTTATATTGTCTTAGATGGCTAAGCAACATACATTAGTTGGAAGATATTCTAGACATCAGAGTTAAGTATTATGTTTTGTTGGGATGTTTCTTAAAATTGTGGATAAAAGACAGACACCACTATATAGTTTGGCGTGCCAAAAGTGAACCCAAATATGGTTTTTAGTTGTCACATACGAAATGCTTTGCTAACATCTTACTACACATGATAAAACAAATATACTTGAGTCCATAATACTTTTTCACGATTTAGACACCGGCTACAACTTCTTTTATTTGACAAATGAGTTTTGACATTTTGTATGTGAAACCATCAAAGCTAACTACCACCCAACAGCGGTGCTCGATCAGGAGTTATTGCTATCAATATAAGTGTCACCTCGGTCTAAAGGGGGCCACGGTGAAGCTTGAGAAGCTAAAGAGAAATAGAATCAATGGTTGTACAATGAGTGAGAGTTGCAAGAGAGGCGAACATGGAAGAATGAAAGAGAGGTTAAGGTGGCAGGGAAGAGATAATTGACCTACCCATAGGAGATTAGGTGGCCTAGCGGCTGCACGTGGCCTAGAGTCCAAGTTCCTCAATGGAACTTCACGCCAACCCCCATGGCACACATGTCCCGCAACTATTATATGGCTACAAAAACGCTTTAATTGCAATATTTTTGCATTTTGATTCCAAATTGGGTACGTTATTTTAGGCGATACTCTAATTCTTTTGTTAAAATTTGAATTTATTTGGAGCAATAAATCACCAATATTCCAAAAGCATGATACAAAGTTTCACTTATAAGGCCATTAGAATTATAATATATATTGTTAGCATTAAAAATAAGTGGACTTCAACTATTTTCACAACAAAATCAATAATCTAGCCGTGCAAATGCGCGGGCGACCCCGCTAGTTTAGTACAAAGTATGGGGAAAACAACTTTTGTCAAGCATCTCCTGGAGAACAAACTATCCCCAGCTTATGTACATGCAACATGTATTTTCTTTCGTTTGCCAATTTGTTTCAGTACCATCATCTGTGAGAATTGATCTTCTGCAATTGCAGGTGTCGATATTGGACCAGAGCCAACGACCGTTAGATTTGTGATTATCATGGTATGCTTAAGCTAACATTCTTGGACGATGTTACATGAATTTGTTTCAGTACCATCATGTGTGGGTATTGATCTTCTGCCTTTGCAGATGCCCATAATAGGAATTTTATATGTACATATTATATCTTCCTCTGCCATTTGATTTTGCTCAGTTAAGCTGTGTTGTAATTTTGAGCGAGTTCTGGGTTCATGCTAATATTTGCACTCCTTATATGCTGCTCAAAGGTAGAATCTAAATAGGTAGTATGTATTCTTAATTTAAGAGTACGAGCAACGCTGATCTGCTTTAGTGATTATTGAATTTAGAAACACCTATGTATGTCCCTGTTGTTGATATAACAAGGCCTGGTATGTTTCAATATATTCCAGTAATTTACATAGTGCTCCTGTACTATTGATTTAAGACACTGAAGATAATTTCAGGCTTATGCATTGTTATTAACTAACATAAGATTAATTGCTGGCATTTATCGCTGTATTTTCTTTTGGCGTTGTGGACTGAAGAAAAAATGATGTATTTTCTATAGTCAAGTGTGTACTTGCTTCACGACTAAAACTGTTCATGTAGCTTACCTAGACAGAGGAAGAAAGAGCATGGCGGCCATCTTTGCGAGGCTCATGATGCAGAAGTTCTAGATGAAGCAAACGAAGTCCCATGTCGAACCGCGGGTTGCGCTGACATGGTGTGAGACTTGCAGTTAGCAGAAAAGGTGAATTAGACAGATGGAGATTTAGCAGTCGGGTGAGTAGGTACCCGAGAGGAGAGAATCAATCGACGAGACCATACTGGAGGATATGAATCGCGTGGACGGTGAACCTCATCAGGACTTGTCGTGCCTAGCTAGCTCTTGCCGCCATCAATGCCCAATGACGAGCATGCCGCAGCTTTTGCCACCGCCACACCCTACCCCGCCGCTTCCTCTTCTCCCCTGCCTCTCTCGCAGCCTCGCTTCCTCCTACTCTTTCGAGATCCTCCCTCCTCCGCCGGTTTCTCCCTTTCCAGACCGCCCACTGCTTTGAGTGGCATCGATTCCTCACCGATGCGTGCTGTGCAGGCGAGGAGCCGGCGGAGGAGGTGCCTCGCCAATGCGTGTTGTGCGGGCGAGGAGCACTCGATTTCTACTTCCAGTGGAGAGGAGACGGATGAGCCACGCTGGGGCAGCGAGAGCCGGCGACGAGAGCAACAAATGCACTAGGGAGATGGGGGAATGGTGGAGGTGGGGAATGAGCAGGGAGATTTGAGAAAGCTAGAGAGAAAGAGAGTGGATCTCAGACTTTTTAGTGCACCGCACCGTTGTGGTCCCAAGTGCAGGTGCACACGTGTGAGCAGTGATGGGTCTGACAAATGTACACTTTATTATTGTATTGTTCTGTTATTCAAGGATCAGTAATAGAACTTGCTGCAAACAGTCTTGACTCAAAATTGCTTCATGCAGCTCCTTCTGTTTTATCTGATTGTTATCTATAGGATGATGATAATTTGCTTATTATCATGCTTTGGTTCCAAATTACTTTACCGGTCATCCCACTTACTTCATCCAGTAATTTGTAGCTTGATTATTGTGGACCTGGTTAGAGGAAGCAAAAAATTATAACTCTTTTATGTTTTCTTACAACTGCACTGATAAAATATATGAGTTGTTAGCTCGAATGAAGCTGAGGGTAAAAAAATTGTGAGGAAAAAAAATCAATGTATACATTTAGTAGTAGGAGAGATTAAGTTTTTTTTCAAAGTTCACTTTGATCCACATTTTTGTATCGTTTAAAATTCATTATATTGAATGTCTTATTCTTCCAAGCTCAAGCAAAAATAGGACAGATTGTTCAACATTCTTAAGCAGGACTATGCTCTATAGAAATCTCTACCACTGTTCTATTCTTTTCCATGAGATTTTTTCAGAGATAATAACTTCGTGTTAATAATGCATAGTGATGGCCACCCTCTACAGTGATAATAAATTGTGTCCATGCTTTGGTCACTATATTTCATAACAGTTTTTAAGTTCATGGTTCCATCGTCTAATCTTGTGGTAAGACGGTCTTGAATTAATGATCCACCTGCATGGTGTATTGCCTCTAATATCTAACTATTTTTACATGTAGAAGTTTATGCAAAATACAAAAATCAACACATCTCGAAACTACCAGCAAAGCGCGGCCTGCCGCGGCGCACTACCCGCTTGTGCAACACAAACCACAATAGCGTTGTGGAAGAAGTACGTCTTGGCTTACTTGATGTCCCGGCAACCCACATAGGACAAGTGTGCGGCGAACCCGTGCATCTAGTGTTAGAGTGCGGGCACAACAGGCAAGCGTCCTATAACGCCCACGATGCGGCTATAACTCCCACGTGTTGAGGCACGAGGAATAACCGCATTGTGGTTGTTTCGCAAGAAGGGTCATCTTCACACAATCCCATGTAATGAACAAGAAAGGGATAAAGAGTTGGCTTACAATCGTTACTTCACACAAGTACTTCAATAAAACATACAACATTCAGAGTACACACATAGTCCGGCTACGGACAAATCCAACTGAAAAGAAGATAACCCCAAATGCTAGATCCCCGCTCGTCCCAACTGGGCTCCACTACTGATCATCAGGAAACAAAACATAGTAACTGCCAAGGACTTCGTCAAAATCCCAACTGAGCTCAGTTGCATCACCTACACTGATATCATCGGCACATGCAACTGTTTTGGTAGTATCTGTGAGTCACGAGGACTCGGCCATCTCAAACCCGCAAGATCAAGACTATTTAAGCTTATGGGTAGGATGTGGTAATGAGATGGGGTTGCAGCAATTGATAAGAAAAATATGGTGGCTAACAGGTGAGTACAAGAGTAGGAAGAGAAGGTACGCAACGGTCGTCACCTAGAAGTGATCAAGAAGTGATCCTGAAGACTACTTACGTTCAAACATAACCCAAACCGTGTTCACTTCCCGGACTCCGCCGAAAAGAGACCATCACGGCTACACACGCGGTTAATGCATTTTAATTAAGTCAAATGTCAAGTTCTCTACAACCGGATATTAACAAATTCCCGTCTGCCACATAACCGCGAGCACGGCTCTCGAAAGTTTATACCCCGCAAGGGTGTCCCAACTTAGCCCATCACAAGCTCTCACGATTAACGAAGGATGTTCCATCTCCCAGAAAGACCCGATCAGTCTCGGAATCCCGGTTACAAGACGTTTCGGTAATGGTAAAACAAGACCAGCAAGACCGCCCAGATGTGCCAACAAATCTTGATAGGAGCTGCACATATCTTGTTCTCAGGGCGCACCGGATGAACACTACGTACAGCTAAAAACCATCCCTCAAGTTTCCCCGAGGTGGCGCTGCAAGTGTCTCTAGTTCGGACCAACAATTAGAG
>NC_057795.1:79004595-79012381 GCF_018294505.1 Triticum aestivum | reverse complement strand
GGGGGGGGGGGGTTAAAATAAAGATGACCCTCGGGGCTACAGACCCCAAGGGAGGGTTGTAGGTTGTTAGGCAAATGGAAAACCAATGTTGGGCCTTCTTGGAGGAGTTTTATTCAAGGCGAACTGTCAGGGGGTTCCCATAAACCCGACCGCGTAAGGAACGCAAAATCAAGGAACATAACACTGGTATGACGGAAACTAAGGCGGCAAGAGTGGAACAAAACACCAGGCATAAGGCTGAGCCTTCCACCCTTTACCAAATATATAGATGCATTAATTAAAAATAAGAGATACTGTGATATCCCAACATAATCATGTTCCAACATGGAGCAATCTTCAACTTCACCTGCAACTAACAACGCTATAAGAGAGGCTGACCAAAAGCGGGAATTTAGCCAAACAACGGTTTACTAGGAAGGTGGGTTAGAGGCTTGACATGGCAATAAGGGAGGCATGGTAAACAAGTGATGGTGCCGTGGAATTGTCACGTTAGATCTCCTTAGTGTGAGGACTTAGTCGTGAGGCCAACGCATCTATGCAGTAGCTTGAAGGTGTTGGTCGGAATCGAGAGACGCGATGCAATCAACACACAAGACAAGGATTTAGACAGCTTCGGGCCCCGGGAAACATCATCCGGTAATAACCCTAAATGCTGTTTGTGGCTAGGTCTCATTATGATCATGAGGGAGTCGCCGGTAAGCCGGCTCTTGTGTCTATCCCTAGAGATTGTTTCTTCTTGCTTGTCCTCTTTGGGGAGCCCTGCCCCTCCTTATATAAGTTGAAGGGGCGGGTTACATGACTAGTCCAAGTAGGACTAGGATTACTCTATTACAAGTGGAGTCCTAGTCTTGCTTCCTTTGTAGGATAATATTCCCTATGCCTTTTCTCTTAAGCCGGCCCACCATAGCATGAGCCGGCCTTCTGGGCCTTGGGCCTTGTCTTCTATCTGAGCCGCCGTCAGGGCCATCCGTGAATCGCCGGGCTCGTGAGTCGCCACTCCGGCAGGTTACCAATGAAAACGCCCAGCCCGGCCGGGTCATACCGCGGGGTATATCCCTGACATTAGCCCCCGGTTTAATTTGGATTTATCCATGTTAAACTGATCCTATAAAATAAACACAAGAACAAACTTGATAGGCTGTGCTCTGGGTTAAATATTTTCTTGAACCGGCACCTGATCATCTTTAAGTCCTTGTCATTTCCTCCTGGATGCATACTCAAGATCTTATAACAAATATCCTTTAACAGATATTTCCAAACCTTGCCAATGCAAAAAAATCCAGGCACTTCTTCTAAAAAATCGGGGTCAATAGGCTAGCTTCATAACCAATTTGCTGACATTGGCTCTTGTAGAGAAATATTATAAGAAATAATCCATTTGAGTCGGCCTTCAATGCTCTGACTTGAAAAAACATTAGTCTTTGAAATATTGAATTGATATTCAGCCGGCTTAGAGATGTAAATCTTGCCGACTTATGATTACCAAATTTGCCGAGTTATAAATAAATGATGTCGGGTCATGTAATTGTTGCTGATGCCAGGTTAATCTTATGATGACGCCGGGTCATAAACTTTGCAGATTTCTCTGATAATAATATAATACCTGATTTGCTCAAAACTGAGAATTTGAAGTTATTCCTCCCTTATATGCATATCACATGTACCCCCAAGTGTCGGGTTGTCATGCTTGTAGCAAACTGGGACTTGCAATTGTCTTATGCTCATGAAAACTTCAACCGGCATAGCGATAGAAAGAAGCAACTAGCAAGCAAAGATAGAAGTGATATCGAGGGTAATGATCATCTTGCTTGAGATCCCGCAAAAAAGAAGAACGAGTCCAAGAAGAAGACAAACGGACGTAGTCGAACGAATCCTCACAATCCGCAACGTTACCGGAACTAAGAAACAACACCGGAAAGAAGCAAACAATATGGTAAACAATCATCACATAACATGGCATGATGCACATTCAAGTATGATGCATGTCCGGTTTAAATGTGCATGACATGGCATAGTGCACAAACAACACTACAATTTAAGTGGAGCTCAATATATAACGAGTTGCATATTGACGAAACACCACATCCAATTATTTAGTTCTCTCTCGTTTATGAATAAGACAAGTTTAAATGTTGGTTAACATGGAAAGAGGTGAAACATGAGCAAACCACCTATTTAGGCAAGTTTAAATGATGCCGGAAACAACAAACAACAATTCTGAAAAATCCCCATATGTTATTTAGCAATTTAATGCAACAACAACTTTAAACATTTTAAATGTTGTTATCATGACGCGGATGACATATTCAAGTTTTATGCATTTTTTATAAAAATGTTGACATAATATAAGATATGAAGCATTTGTCACCATGGCGGAACAAAAGGGGTGCCACGGCAATGAAAACGGAAATGGTGCCACGGCAACATTCCGATGATCCAGCAAGTCGTTGAGATACCGGTGCAAAAGAAAGTGTGGGCGTGAGCATGCAAAAGATGGCGGGGTGATCCCGGATTACCGGGTTCCCACGGGTCGACGGCATGGCAAACGAGGAGGAACGTGCAAGGATCAACTCGGACATGCTGCAAACATGAGCACCTGATACAACACACGTGCATTCGGTCCACGCGTGATCGTCTCGTGGTTATACCTTTGTAGTGTGCTTTTTCGGAGCGGTTCGAGTTCGTCGAGGGAAGTAGTGGTATACCGGCCGTAGTAGAAGTAGTCGTTCTCGCGACGATAGTGGAAGTAGTTGTACATGTTTCATAGATGAACTTGGCGTAACCGTGCGGCAGTCGAACTTGGCAACGGTAGTGGTACATGTTGTCTTGTCGAATCTGAGCAACGGTAGTCATACACGACATGTTGTGGAAGTAGTTGTACACATATTGTAGGAACTTGACAGAATACAGTCTCCGGGGTCGTCGCGGTACTGGTAGCTCGTGTAACTCCACAGTTCGTTGCGTAATCGTACACGGGTCTATGGCGAAGATAGTCATACATGCACGTAGATAAACCTGACGGGTCCTGACGTCCTGGTACTTGACGATGAAGAAACGAAACGCGATGGTAGTGGTACTTGGCCCTGCCTCGGGAGGTCATTGGAGGTGCGTGGGGGCAGCAGAGATGGTGCTACACGGACGCGGGCACAAGATGGGTGATGGGGTGGCGAGGTGACCCGAGGCGTGAGGAGGGGGATCTGGGTCGCGGCAAGAGAAGGAAGCGGGGCGACGTCCTTGTCGAACAGAGCTGGTGCAGGAGAACCATGGCGTGGCCGAAGGTGGTTCTCAGGCAGGAGGTGCCCACGACTGGAGCAGAGGAGGTCGGTAGGCGGCGCTGGAGCAGGGCAACAGCGAGGCGAGGGACAGGTCGGGCGCGGCAGGGACGGCTTGCGGGAGCTCCGGCGAGGGCACCGGTGGCCGGGGACGGGCGAAACGGCGACGAGGAGGCCGGGGATGCGGAAGACGGCGTGGAGCCGCGGCACTGGTCGTGGTCCTGGGAGGCGGATCCGGAGCGGGGGGTCACCGACGAGGAACTGGACGGGGCGGCGCGGATAGGACGGCGCTGGTCGCGCGCGGGGTGGAGAGTGATGGCAAGAGGCTCGGGGTAGCGCGTGGTGGACGGGGCTCGCCGGCGGCTGCGAGCTGAAGAGCTACGGGGACGAGGTGGCACGGGGTCGGGCAAGAAGCCCTCGCGGCGGCGCAAGGAGGAGGATGAGGGGATTTGAGAGGGAGATAACAAGGGGATCGGGTGAGGGTTAGGTTAGAAAGGGGCGCCGACTAGGCCTAGGCCTGGGTGGTGGGCTACGGGAGGCCGCGGTGGCCTGAGACGGCTGCTGGGAGCAGGCTGAGCTGCGGCTGCTCTCCTTCTTCTCTCTCCCAAAAACAGAAAAATGTCAAAGAAAAAAAAAGAAGAAATGAAGGTAGAGATAGAATTTGGGCATGGGGATTATTTTCCCAGACTCACAAAAATGTGAAGAATTTGAAAAAAATAGATTGAGGATTTTTAGAGGAAATAATATCCACACCTGTTGGATTTAACTCAGACAAGTTTGAATTTCAAAACCCATTCGAATGAACTCCAAATGGGTTGGAATTATAGGGGGGTGACCCTACACACCAGATGTGATTTATGGGCAGATTTGCAACATTTATGGAGAAGTAAAATTGCAACTCAATTTTACTAAAACGTCGAAAAGGAAGGATAGAAAGTTGAGTCGGATAAAAGAAGAGTTGAAGAATAATGTAAATGTGTTATGGGTGATTTCCAGTTAATGGAATATTTATTATAGCTCCCTAATAATATTGGGAGTATATGTTCTAAAGAGAAATCACCATGTAAATTCCCTCGATTTAAATAGATCGATGATCTATGCAATTTATTTAGCTGAGGTTTAAAAAGGGTTGCATGATGACATGATGCAATGATGAATGCAACAAACAAAACAAAACACACGGCGACAACGAGAAACATGGACCAGCTATAAGTCTTCTGGAGCGTCGGTCTTGGGGCGTCACACGTCCATCGTCTTGTTGCACTATCTGCTATTCCGGTGGGGATGTTTCATTCTGTCCTCCGGAATGTGAGGGTATAACTTGTATTGATCTCAATCTATAGCCAATTCGCCATAAATGCTTACACGAGCTCACGCACGCCGCACACTAGCCATGGCTGAAGCCACCAACTCCGTTCCCAATCCTCACGCAACACACACACACACAACGCATATATCGGCGTACACCCTCAACGGTCCCAGTTTGGGCCTGCAAGCCACTGGGGAAGTTGTCGATCGCGAGTGGGCCGTGCGGCTGACAGCCCATGAGTCGAATCCACGTCAACTCGTGCTTCTGGTTGACTGGCTCTGCCCTTGTGAGCGTTGACATCCCCCTCTCTTTTAGAACCGGCTTAACCCCAAGCCGGGGCTTGCGGAAACAACTGGCGAAGCGAGTCCTTGTCCTTCCAGGTTGCTGTAGATGCATCTCCACCACTCCACTGCATCAAGGCTTGAGCCACGGAATGATTGTCCGAGCGGCGAATGCGCTCCTGCAGGATCTTAACAGGGATTTGGAGGTGAGCATCGGCACAAGGAAGTGAGACAATTACCTCGTAATGTGGTTGCACGAAGCGCTTCAGCTGCAAAACATGAAAGGCCGGGTGGATACGGCTAGCTGCTGGCAATTGCAGTCGGTAAGCCACCTCGCCAATTTTCTCCAGAATGGGGAAAGGCCAAAAGTAATTGAATGCAAGTTTGTGATTTGCCCTGTGCGCCACTGACGATTGCACATATGGCTTGAGCTTGAGGAACACCCTGTCACCCACTTCAAATGTCTTCTCTGTGCGATGCTTGTTGGCCTGGTGTTTCATTCATCGTTGCACACGCAACAGGTGTTGACAAACTGACTGTTGCACAACTTCCCTGGCTTCCAACCATTGCTGCAAATCAACCGGAGCAACTATATTTGAAACTGATATCCCAAAATACCTGGGGCTATGCCCATAAAGAACTTCAAATGGTGATTTGTTCAGAGTTGAATGTCAGTTTGTATTGTACCAGAACTCGCATAGAGAAAGCCATTTGGACCATTCGGGTGGTCACTGATAAAGCATCTTAGGAAACACTCAACCTGTTGATTCACTCATTCGGTTTGGCCATCAGTCTCCATATGATATGCAGTGCTCATGTTAAGAACAATCCCAGTTTTCTTAACCAATGCTTGCCAAAAATTGCTGGTAAAGATATGATCCCGATCTGACACAATGTACAGAGGCATGCCATGAAGCTTATAGACACTGTCCAGGAAAAGAACAACAATTTTCTAAGACGTGTAGGGGTGTTTGACAGGAACAAAGTGGCCATATTTTGTAAATTTGTCGATGATGACCATAATGCAGTCAAACTGACCCGAGGGAGGTAAACCTGAGATAAAGCCCATTGTTACAGTTGCCCAAGCCTTGGTAGGAACTGGTAATGGGGATAGCAGTCGAAGGTAAGCCACTCTCTCAGGTGTCGCTTGCTGACACACTAAGCAAGATTGCTCAAACTGCTGAACAACTTTCTTCATGCCAACCCACTTAAAAAGAGCACGAATTCTCTTATAAGTAACTGGGAAACCTGAGTGCCCTCCTAGGCGTGTGTCATGGAAGGGTTGGCAAATTTTTATATGCAATGTACTATCATTTCCCACCCAGATGCAGCCCTTGTACCTTATTATCCCATTAACTAGCTGAAATTTATCCTTGGAGCCTGGTTGTAGGGTCAGTTGGCACAGTAACTCTTGTGCTTTTGGATCATTTGAGTAACTCTTGACAACTTCACCAAGCCAACTGGGCTGAGCATATGATATTGTTAGGAGTTGAGAATTTGCATGAGGCCTTCTAGAAAGAGCATCTACTGCTGAATTGTTAGATCCCTTTTTATACATGATCTTATAGTTGAGGCCCATCATTTTGGTGAGTGCTTTTCCTGCCAAGGTGTATGCAATCTTTGATCAGATGGGTGAACCAGACTCTTATGATCTGTCTTGATAATGAACTCCTGGAATTGCAAGTATGGTCTCCACTGCTCAATAGCTAGTAGTATTGCCATGTATTCCTTCTCATACACAGAAAGACCTCTGTTCTTAGCACCCAAGGCCCTGCTGACAAATGCAATTGGATGATCCTGCTGTTGGAAATATGCCCTAGAGGCAATAATAAAAGTGTTATTATTATATTTCTTTGTTCATGATAATAGTCTTTTATTCATGCTATAACTGTATTATCCGGAAATCGTAATACACGTGTGAATACATAGACCATAATATCTCCCTAGTGAGCCTCTAGTTGACTAGCTCGTTGTGATCAACAGATAGTCATGGTTTCCTGGCTATGGACATTGGATGTCGTTGATAACGGGATCACATCATTAGGAGAATGATGTGATGGACAAGACCCAATCCTAAGCATAGCACAAAGGTCGGTTAGTTCGTTTGCTAGAGCTTTTCCAATGTCAAGTATCTCTTCCTTAGACCATGAGATCGTGTAAATCCTGGATACCGTAAGAGTGCTTTGGGTGTACCAAACGTCACAACGTAACTGGGTGATTATAAAGGTGCATTACAGGTATCTCCGAAAGTGTCTGTTGGGTTGACACGGATCGAGACTAGGATTTGTCACTCCGTATGACGGAGAGGTATCTCTGGGCCCACTCAGTAATGCATCATCATAATGAGCTCAAGGTGACCAAGTGTTTGGTCACGGGATCATGCATTACGGTACGAGTAAAGTGACTTGCCGGTAACGAGACTGAACAAGGTATTGGGATACCGACGATCGGGTCTCGGGCAAGTAACGTACCGATTGACAAAGGGAATTGTATACGGGGTTTGATCGAATCCTCGACA
The DNA here is from genome assembly GCF_018294505.1 of Triticum aestivum. NCBI lineage: Eukaryota > Viridiplantae > Streptophyta > Magnoliopsida > Poales > Poaceae > Triticum > Triticum aestivum. The sequence goes on along the minus strand of NC_057795.1, from coordinate 79,005,001 downwards.
TCGTGGTTCATCCGATGACATCATCGAGGAGCATGTGGGAGCCAACATGGGTATCCAGATCCCGCTGTTGGTTATTGACCGGAGAGTCTCGGTCATGTCTGCATGTCTCCCGAACCCGTAGGGTCTACACACTTAAGGTTCGGTGACGCTAGGGTTATCAGGAAGACAAGTATGTGATTACCTAATGTTGTTCGGAGTCCCGGATGAGATCCCGGACGTCACGAGGAGTCCCAGAATGGTCCGGAGGTAAAGTTTTATATATGGGAAGTTGTTAAACGGGCACCGGAAAGGTTCCGGGGGTCCACCGGGAGGGACCACCCCTCCCGGGGGGCCACTTGGGCTGCGTAGGGATAGCAGCCAGCCCCTGGTGGGCTTGGCGCCCCCCCCTTGGGCCCATGCGCCTAGG
>NC_057795.1:78978114-79004310 GCF_018294505.1 Triticum aestivum | reverse complement strand
CCCCCTTGCCCCTCTCCTCCTATATATAGAGGGGTGAGGGGAGGGCTGCAACAACACAACTCAAGGCGCAGCCCCTCCCCTCCCCAACACCTCTCCTCCTCCGTACGTGCTCGGCGAAGCTCTGTCGGAATACTGCTGCACCAACTGCACCACGCCGTCGTGCTGCCCTTGGAGCTACCTTCCTCAACCTCTCCTTCCTCCTTGCTGGATCAAGACGAAGGAGACGTCGACCGTCCCGTACGTGTGTTGAACGCGGAGGTGCTGTCCGTTCAGCACTTGGTCATCGGTGATCCGAATCACGACGAGTACGGCTCCATCATCACCATTCCCTTGAACGCTTCCGCACTCGATCTACAAGTGGTATGTAGATGCAAACTCTTCCCCTTGACTCGTTGCTTAGATGAACTCATAGATGGATCTTGGTGAAACCGTAGGAAAAATTTTTATTTTCTGCAACGTTCCCCAACAGTGGCATCATGAGCTAGGTCTATGCGTAGTTCTCTTTGCACGAGTAGAACACAATTTTGTTGTGGGCGTGGATCTTGTCAACTTGCTTGCCTCTACTAGTCTTTTCTTGCTTCAGCGGTATTGTGGGATGAAGCGGCCCGGACCAACCTTACACGTACGCTTACGTGAGACCGGTTCCACCGATTAACATGCACTAGTTGCATAAGGTGGCTGGCGGGTGTCTGTCTCTCCCACTTTAGTTGGAGCGGATTCGATGAAAAGGGCCCTTATGAAGGGTAAATAGAAGTTGACAAAATCACGTTGTGGTTATTCGTAGGTAAGAAAACGTTCTTGCTAGAACCCAATTGCAGCCACGTAAAAGATGCAACAACAATTAGAGGACGTCTAACTTGTTTTTGCAGCGATTGATCATGTGATGTGATACGGCCAGAAGTTGTGATGAATGATGAATTGTGATGTATGAGATCATGTTCTTGTAATAGGATTCACGACTTGCATGTCGATGAGTATGACAACCGGCAGGAGCCATAGGAGTTGTCTTTATTTTTTGTATGACCTGCGTGTCATTGAAGAACGCCATGTAAACTACTTTACTTTACTGCTAAACGCGTTAGCCATAGAAGTAGAAGTAGTCGTTGGCGTGACAACTTCATGAAGACACGATGATGGAGATCATGATGATGGAGATCATGGTGTCAAGCCGGTGACAAGATGATCATGGAGCCCCGAAGATGGAGATCAATGGAGCTATATGATATTGGCCATATCATGTCACAACTATATAATTGCATGTGATGTTTATTATTTTTATGCATCTTGTTTACTTAGGACGACGGTAGTAAATAAGATGATCCCTTACAAAATTTCAAGAAGTGTTCTCCCCTAACTGTGCACTGTTGCTACAGTTCGTCGCTTCTAAGCACCATGTGATGATCGGGTGTGATGGATTCTTACGTTCACATACAATGGGTGTAAGACAGTTTTACACAGCGAAAACACTTAGGGTTAACTTGACGAGCCTAGCATGTGCAGACATGGCCTCGGAACACGGAGACCGAAAGGTCGAACACGAGTCGTATGGAAGATACGATCAACATGAGAATGTTCACCGATGATGACTAGTCCTTCTCACGTGATGATCGGACACAGGCTAGTCGACTCGGATCGTGTAACACTTAGATGACTAGAGGGATGTGTAATCTGAGTGGGAGTTCATAATTTGATTAGAACTTAATTATCATGAACTTAGTCTAAAGCCTTTGCAAATATGTCTTGTAGATCAAATGGCCAACACTCATGTCAACATGAACTTCAACGCGTTCCTAGAGAAAACCAAGCTGAAAGATGATGGCAGCAACTATACGGACTGGGTCCGGAACCTAAGGATCATCCTCATAGCTGCCAGGAAACAATATGTCCTAGAAGGACCGCTAGGTGACGCTCCCGTCCCAGAGAACCAAGACATTATGAATGCTTGGCAGTCTCGTGCTGATGATTACTCCCTCGTTCAGTGCGGCATGCTTTACAGCTTAGAACCGGGGCTCCAAAAGCGTTTTGAGCATCACGGAGCATATGAGATGTTCGAAGAGCTGAAACTAGTTTTCCAAGCTCACACCCGGGTCGAGAGATATGACATCTCCGACAAGTTCTATAGTTGTAAGATGGAGGAAAATAGTTCTGTCAGTGAGCACATACTCAAGATGTCTGGGTTGCACAACCGTATGACCCAGCTGAATATTAACCTCCCTGATGAGGCAGTCATTGACAGAATCCTTCAGTCGCTCCCACCAAGCTACAAGAGCTTTGTGATGAACTACAATATGCAGGGGATGGTAAAGACCATTCCTGAAGTATTTTCTATGCTGAGGTCAGCAGAGGTTGAAATCAAGAAAGAACATCAAGTGTTGATGGTCAATAAGACCACTAAGTTCAAGAAAGGCAAGGGTAAGAAGAACTTCAAGAAGGACGGCAAAGAGGTTGCCGCACCCGGTAAGCCAGTTGCCGGGAAGAAGTCAAAGAATGGACCCAAGCCTGAGACTGAGTGTTTTTATTGCAAGGGGAAGGGTCACTGGAAGCGGAACTGCCCCAAATACTTAGCGGATAAGAAGGCCGGCAACACCAAAGGTATATTTGATATACATGTAATTGATGTGTACCTTACCAGTACTCGTAGTAACTCCTGGGTATTTGATACCGGTGCCGTTGCTCATATTTGTAACTCACAGCAGGAGCTGCGGAATAAACGGAGACTGGCGAAGGACGAGGTGACAATGCGCGTCGGGAATGGTTCCAGAGTCAATGTGATCGCCGTCGGCACGCTGCCTCTACATTTACCTACGGGATTAGTTTTGAACCTTAATAATTGTTATTTAGTGCCAAGTTTGAGCATGAACATTGTATCTGGATCTCGTTTAATACGAGATGGCTACTCATTTAAGTCTGAGAATAATGGTTGTTCGATTTATATGAGAGATATGTTTTATGGTCATGCTCCGATGGTCAATGGTTTATTCTTAATGAATCTCGAGCGTAATATTACACATGTTCATAGTGTAGATGCCAAAAGATGTAAAGTTGATAATGATAGTCCCACATACTTGTGGCACTGCCGCCTTGGTCACATTGGTGTCAAGCGCATGGAAAAGCTCCATGCTGATGGACTTTTAGAGTCTCTTGATTATGAATCATTTGACACATGCGAACCATGCCTCATGGGCAAGATGACCAAGACTCCATTCTCCGGAACAATGGAGCGAGCAACCAACTTGTTGGAAATCATACATACCGATGTGTGCGGTCCAATGAGTGTTGAGGCTCACGGAGGATATCGTTATGTTCTCACTCTCACAGATGACTTGAGTAGATATGGGTATGTCTACTTGATGAAACACAAGTCTGAGACCTTTGGAAAGTTCAAGGAATTTCAGAATGAGGTGGAGAATCAACGTGACCGAAAGATAAAGTTCCTACGACCAGATCATGGAGGAGAATATTTAAGTCACGAATTTGGCACACACTTAAGGAAATGTGGAATCGTTTCACAACTCACGCCGCCTGGAACACCTCAGCGAAACGGTGTGTCCGAACGTCATAATCGCACTCTATTGGATATGGTGCGGTCTATGATGTCTCTTACCGATTTACCGCTATCATTTTGGGGATACGCTCTAGAGACAGCCACATTCACTTTAAATAGGGCACCGTCTAAATCCGTTAAGACGACATCGTATGAATTATGGTTTGGGAAGAAACCTAAGCTGTCGTTTCTAAAAGTTTGGGGATGCGATGCTTATGTCAAGAAACTTCAACCTGAAAAGCTCGAACCCAAGTCGGAAAAATGCGTCTTCATAGGATACCCTAAGGAAACTGTAGGGTATACCTTCTACTTAAGATCCAAGGGCAAGATCTTCGTTTCCAAGAACGGATGCTTTCTGGAAAAAGAGTTTCTCTCGAAAGAAGTAAGTGGGAGGAAAGTAGAACTCGATGAAGTACTACCTCTTGAGCGGGACAGTAGTGCAGCTCAGGAAGATATTCCTGTGATGCCTACACCAACTGAAGAGGAAAATAATGATGATGATCAAGGTACTTCGGATCAAGTTGCTACTAAACTTCGTAGGTCCACAAGGACACGTTCCGCACCAGAGTGGTACGGCAACCCTGTCCTGGAAATCATGTTGTTAGACAACGGTGAACCTTCGAACTATGAAGAAGCGATGGCGGGCCAAGATTCCAACAAATGGCTAGATGCCTTGAAATCCGAGATAGAATCCATGTATGAAAACAAAGTATGGACATTGACTGACTTGCCCGATGATCGGCGAGCGATAGAAAACAAATGGATCTTTAAGAAGAAGACGGACGCGGATGGTAATGTCACCATCTATAAAGCTCGACTTGTCGCTAAGGGTTATCGACAAGTTCAAGGGATTGACTACGATGAGACTTTCTCTCCCGTAGCGAAGCTTAAGTCCGTCCGAATCATGTTAGCAATTGCCGCATACTATGATTATGAGATATGGCAGATGGACGTCAAAACGGCATTCCTTAACGGGCATCTTAAGGAAGAACTGTATATGATGCAGCCGGAGGGTTTTGTCGATCCTAAGAATGCTAACAAAGTATGCAAGCTCCAGCGATCCATTTATGGGCTGGTGCAAGCATCTCGGAGTTGGAATATTCGCTTTGATGAGATGATCAAAGCGTTTGGGTTTATGCAGACTTATGGAGAAGCCTGCGTTTACAAGAAAGTGAGTGGGAGCTCTGTAGCATTTCTCATATTATATGTAGATGACATACTTTTGATGGGAAATGATATAGAATTCTTGGACAGCATTAAGGCCTACTTGAATAAGTGTTTTTCAATGAAGGACCTTGGAGAAGCTGCTTATATATTAGGCATCAAGATCTATAGAAATAGATTGAGACGCCTCATAGGTCTTTCACAAAGCACATACCTTGATAAGATTTTGAAGAAGTTCAAAATGGATCAGTCTAAGAAGGGGTTCTTGCCTGTATTGCAAGGTGTGAGATTGAGCTCGGCTCAATGCCCGACCACGGCAAAAGATAAAGAAGAGATGAGCGTCATCCCCTATGCTTCAGCCATAGGATCTATTATGTATGTCATGCTGTGTACCAGACCTGATGTAAACCTTGCCGTAAGTTTGGTAGGAAGGTACCAAAGTAATCCCGGCAAGGAACACTGGACAACGGTCAAGAATATCCTGAAGTACCTAAAAAGGACAAAGGACATGTTTCTCGTTTATGGAGGTGACGAAGAGCTCGTCGTAAAGGGTTACATCGACGCTAGCTTCGACACAGATCTGGATGACTCTAAGTCACAAACCGGATACGTGTATATGTTGAATGGTGGAGCAGTAAGCTGGTGCAGCTGCAAGCAGAGCGTCGTGGCGGGATCTACATGTGAAGCGGAGTACATGGCAGCCTCGGAGGCGGCGCATGAAGCTATTTGGGTGAAGGAGTTCATCACCGACCTAGGAGTCATACCCAGTGCGTCGGGGCCGATCAAACTTTTCTGTGACAATACTGGAGCTATTGCCCTTGCGAAGGAGCCCAGATTTCACAAGAAGACCAGGCACATCAAGCGTCATTTCAACTCCATCCGTGAAAATGTCCAAGATGGAGACATAGAAATTTGCAAAGTACATACGGATCTGAATGTCGCAGATCCGTTGACTAAACCTCTCTCGCGAGCGAAACATGATCAACACCAGAACTCTATGGGTGTTCGATTCATCACAATGTAACTAGATTATTGACTCTAGCGCAAGTGGGAGACTGTTGGAAATATGCCCTAGAGGCAATAATAAAAGTGTTATTGTTATATTTCTTTGTTCATGATAATAGTCTTTTATTCATGCTATAACTGTATTATCCGGAAATCGTAATACACGTGTGAATACATAGACCACAATATGTCCCTAGTGAGCCTCTAGTTGACTAGCTCGTTGTGATCAACAGATAGTCATGGTTTCCTGGCTATGGACATTGGATGTCGTTGATAACGGGATCACATCATTAGGAGAATGATGTGATGGACAAGACCGAATCCTAAGCATAGCACAAAGGTCGGTTAGTTCATACATGATCTTATAGTTGAGGCCCATCATTTTGGTGAGTGCTTTTTCCTGCCAAGGTGTATGCAATCTTTGATCAGACGGGTGAACCAGACTCTTCTGATCTGCCTTGATAATGAACTCCTGGAATTGCAAGTATGATCTCCACTTCTCAATAGCTAGTAGTATTGCCATGTATTCCTTCTCATACACAGGAAGACCTCTGTTCTTAGGACCCAAGGCCCTGCTGACAAATGCAATTGGATGATCCTGCTGCATAAGAACAACCCCAATGCCAACTTCACATGCATCTATTTCCACCACAAACTGCTTGGAGTAATCTGGAAGGGCTAATACAGGAGCATGAATCAGAGCCTGCTTCGGTGTCTGGAAGGCTAAATCAGTAGTGGGAGTCCACACAAATATAGCCCCCCTTTTCAACAAGTCAGTCAGAGGTCTGCTAATCACACCATAGTTTTTGATAAATTTCCTGTAGTATCCAGTTAAGCCCAAAAATCCTCTGACCTGCTTCACATCCATAGGAACTGGTCAATTCTTAACAGCTGTAATTTTACTGGCATCAGTGGAAACCCCCTTGTCACTTATGACATGACCCAGATAAGCAATCTCTTGCTTTTCCCATTTACTGAGTTTTACGTTCCATTGTTTTTCTAGTAGAATACCCAATACCTTGTCTAGATGCAGGAGATGTTCCTTGAGGGATTTGCTGAAAACTAGAATATCATCAAAGAAACATACAACACAGCGATCCTCACCACTCAAGGATGGAGCTAGATCTGTGTTCATTGCTCCTTGGAATGTATTGGGATCCCCAGTCAGCCCCATGGCCACAACAGTGAACTCATAGTGACCAATATGTGTCTGAAAAGTAGTTTTAAACTCTTCTCCTGATGCAAGTCTGGTCTGATGGTATCCTGCTCTGAGGTCCAATTTAGAAAACCAATGATCTCCAGCAAGTTCATCTAGTAGCTCATCAATAATATGAATAGGGTATTTGCTTTTCACTGTGAGTGCATTGACATGTCTGAAGTCTATGACCAACCTCCAAGCTCCTTCTTCCTTCTTTTTGACCAGTAGTGCTGGAGAAGAAAAAGGACTATTACTCACTTGAATTAACCCTCTCTACAACATTTCTGCCACCTGCTTTTCCATTTAAATCTTCAGGTGAGGAGGAATTCTGTATGGTCTAATAGACACTGGTTGAGCTCCAGGTAGCAGGGGAATACTGTGGTCATACTGCCTTCTGGGAGGTAAACTAGTTGGGGGAGCAAAAACCTCAGCATACTTGTCTAATAAAGCTTGTATCTCAGGTAACTGCTCACTGTTTTTAGTAGTGATGTTCTGAAAAATTGCCATGACAGTGAATTCACACTCTTCAGGAAATTCCCCTTGTAGGGTAACAGTAGTGCCCTTATACTGGAAGGAGAGCCATTTTTGTTCCCAGTCCATGTACATTGGACTATGCTTGGCTAGCCAATCAAGGCCCAAAATACTATCATATCCTCCAAGGGTTAGGACTCTGAAATCATGCACAAAGTTTTCTTCCTGACAACTCCACTTGCAGTGTTTAACCTGCTGTGAACAGCTCAACTTCCCTCCTCCTGCAACCTTGACAGAAACCGACTTAATTTCAGTCATTGTTGGAAACATCTGTTGATGAGAACTGTCCACGAATGAATGAGTGCTCCCTGAGTCAACTAGAAACCTTAGCTTAATACCTTGTAGAAGTACTGGTAAGGTGAGGACAACTTTGACACACTGTTGCTTACAGCAGCTGCTAAGAGCATCATCCAATTGTCAGAATCACTATCAGATTCATCCAGGGATGTAGCAGGGCTCTGTAATTGCTCAATGAGTTCTTGCACAACTTGTAGCTGCACAGTAGACTTGCACTGATGGTCCTTGGACCATTTTTCACCACTGATGAAGCACAATCCTTTTGCCTTCCTGAAATTCCTCAGAGAGACCCACTTATCTTTAGTAGTTTCTGGCCTTTGACTGTCAATTGGCCGACGCTCTTCTGCATTTTTGGACTTGTAAGCATACTATCCGGATGATGCAGGACTCCTTTTTGTCGTGGAACTGGCTTGGTGGTATGATACTTCTCACAATTCTTCGTGTAGCAGAGCTAATTCGTACGCAGTGTCAAGATCTCTGGGTTTTTGCATTGCAATGGCCATGCGGACTCCTAGTTTCAACCCGTCGATGAACCTGGTGGTATAATGCAGTGGATCAAGGATGATTTCATAAGTAGTGAGTTGGACATACAATTTAGAGAATTGATCTACATATTCTTCGACAAATCTAGTCTGACCAATTCGGAACATCTTCCTCAGCAAATTCTAGTATTGGTTACGGCCAAATCTCGATTGCAGGAAATTGCAAAATTCAGTCCACTATAACCCCACTATTCTCCTCTGCACAGACTCCAACTAGTGAGCAGCTGCCCCTTCGAATTGAGTGGTGGCGGATGATATTCATCTGCTGTGGTGCGTGCCCCATTGCTTGAAGCAGTCCTCGCATCTCGCTTGCCACCAGCCTGGGATTTGAGCCATTTAACCGCGACAGCTCGACTCTCGGCCATGAAGTGTACTACTCACCTTGATCTAGTGCGATGAGCTCTCGGGAAGACTGAAGGCAATTCACGCCCACTCCTGGCCGGAGGTGGGACGTAGATGTTGTGAGCCTTGGACTTACTAAACCTGTCCGCTCCATGGGAATCAGCAGGAACCGCATCCTGGCTTTCTTCGGCGTCTCTGCTTGATGAGGAAGGCCCTCCAATCCGGCCATTGCAGTCGGCCTTGTCCCGTCACTCCCAATCCGAGCGGATCTGGTAGATTTTGAGAAGGAGATCAGAGTGAACACTGTCGACGCATGCTGTGATGAGACCGTCCAAGGTCTTGGTCGAATCTTGGAGCAATTCGGTCATGGACTTGAGGAGGTCTTCGCTGTGTACCTTGAGGCGCTGATCGAGGTCGTCGGAGATGGTGGATTTAACGAGCTTGTGGATGCTGCACCCTTCCGCCGACAGCCCATCCATGGCTTGCCGGCGCCGTAATTCGCTGAACTTGGTGCGGTGTGGGTGGTGGGGAATCTCCAGGATGGAACGGCTCTGAAGCCAGATGTGAGGGTATAACTTGTATTGATGTCAGATCTATAGCCAATTCGCCATGAATGCTTACACGAGCTCACACATGACACACACTAGCCATGGCCGAAGCCACCAACTCCCTTCCCGGTCCTCACGCAACACACACCACACGCATATATCAGCGTACACCCTCAACGGGCCCAGTTTGGGCCTGCAAGCCACTAGGGAAGTCGTCGATCGTGAGTAGGCCGTGCGGCTGACGGCCCACAAGTCGAATCCATGTCAACTCGTGCTTCTGGTTGACTGGCTCTGCCCTTGTGAGTGCTGAGATGAAAGAAGAAGGGCTACCCCTCCCTGCTCGAGTGCTCGACCTCCAGAAGTTGTACGAGGAGCCACTACAAAAGAAATACACTTCCGTGATGATACGTGTTTGTCACAGTAGGTCGTGTTTTCTGTCATGCATGTACTCCCTCCGATCATATTTTCTTTGTGTATAACATCTCACACGCATGCCAAGAAAGGGCTCGCTTGATCTTTCTGGGACTAATTTGCCCCTACTTTAGTGCTGGATTGTTATTAACTTGCATGCAGCCGATTGGCTCTCACATGCGGTTGCCTTGATTCCCTCAACTACCTCTCTCTCTCCACTCTGCATGGCCAACGAGAGATGGCAAGTATTAACTGCAAATGGTTGCATGCAGCAGCTTTTGGGGGGCATAAGAGGAAAGCATAGGAGAAGTAGGAACGCGCAGAGTAAAACGAGAGAAATGAACGAAAGTTATGCGCAGAGTATAAAGAATCGGAGGGAGTACATTCTTGATGATTTTATGACAGAATGAAGATAGTCATACCTGTGCTGTCATAGAAGTGTTCCATGACATTACCAAAATTATGATCACGGAAGTGTCCACTTCCATGACGATAAATCGCGCGTCACAGAAGTGCTTTCTGTTGGAAATATGCCCTAGAGGCAATAATAAAAGGATTATTATTATATTTCCTTGTTCGTGATAATTGTCTTTTATTCATGCTATAATTGTATTATCCGGAAATCGTAATACACGTGTGAATACATAGACCACAATATGTCCCTAGTGAGCCTCTAGTTGACTAGCTCATTGCTCAACAGATAGTCATGGTTTCCTGACTATGGACATTAGATGTCATTGATAACGGGATCACATCATTAGGAGAATGATGTGATGGACAAGACCCAATCCTATGCATAGAACAGGATCGTGTAGTTCGTTTTGCGAGAGCTTTTCCAATGTTAAGTATCTTTTCCTTAGACCATGAGATCGTGTAACTCCCGAATACCGTAGGAGTGCTTTGGGTGCACCAAACGTCACAACATAACTGGGTGGCTATAAAGGTGCACTATAGGTATCTCCGAAAGTGTCTGTTGGGTTGACACAGATCGAGACTGGGATTTGTCACTCCGTATGATGGAAAGGTATCACTGGGCCCACTCGGTAATGCATCATCATAATGAGCTCAAAGTTACCAAGCGTCTGGTCACGGGATCATGCATTACGGTACGAGTAAAGTGACTTGCCGGTAACGAGATTGAACGAGGTATTGGCATACCGACGATCGAATCTCGGACAAGTAACATACCTATTGACAAAGGGAATTGTATACGGGGTTGCTTGAATCCTCGACATCGTGGTTCATCCGATGAGATCATCGAGGAGCATGTGGGAGCCAACAAGGGTATCCAGATCCCGCTGTTGGTTATTAACCGGAGAGCAATCTCGGTCATGTCTGCCTGTCTCCCGAACCCGTAGGGTCTACACACTTATGGTTCGGTGACGCTAGGGTTGTAAAGATATTAGTATGCAGCAAACCGAAAGTTGTTCGGAGTCCTGGGTGAGATCCCGGATGTCACGAGGAGTTCCGGAATGGTCCGGAGGTAAAGAATTATATATGGGAAGTCGAGTTTCGGCCATCGGGAAAGTTTTGGGGTTCACCGGTATTGTACCGGGACCACCGGAAGGGTCCCGGGGGTCCACCGGGTGGGGCCACCCATCCCGGAGGGCCCCATGGGCTGAAGTGTGAGGGGAACCAGCCCCTGGTGGGCTGGTGCGCCCCTCCTGGGCCCCCCTCTGCGCCTAGGGTTGGGAACCCTAGGGGAGGGGGCGCCTCGACTTGCCTTGGGGGGCACTCCACCCCCCTGGCCGCCGCCCCCCTTGGGAGATCCCATCTCCAGGGCCGGCGCCCCCCTGGGGTCCCTATATAAAGAGGGGGGTGGGAGGGCAGCCTCACCCTGACATCTGGCGCCTCCCTCCCCCCTTGCTACACCTCCTCCTCCCATAGTCGCTTGGCGAAGCCCTGTCGGAACTCTGCCGCATCAACCACCATGCCATCGTGCTGCTGGATCTTCATCAACCTCTCCTTCCCCCTTGCTGGATCAAGAAGGAGGAGCCGTCACACTGACCGTATGTGTGTTGAACGCGGAAGTGCCGTCCGTTCGGCGCTAGGATCTCCGGTGATTTGGATCACGACGAGTACGACCCCCTCAACCCCGTTCTCTTGAACGCTTCCGCTCGTGATCTACAAGGGTATGTAGATGCACTCCCCTCTCTTGTTGCTAGATGAACTCATAGATTGATCTTGGTGAACGTAGAATTTTTTTTATTTTATGCAACGTTCCCCAACACTTTCGTCAAGGGTGACCGACACGTGGAATCCACCGTATTGGAACACCGTTAAGCTATCGGGTCGGGTTTTGGACCTGATAACCCGTTAACAGCCCCGACCAATGAGGATTTTCCACGTGTAAAATCATCATTGGCTGGAGGAAACACGTGTCGGCTCATTGTTGGGACAGATGTCATCCACTCATTGGATGGAAGGCGCCTATGGTACGTAGACATGTGGCACGGCCCAACAGAGGCCCATTCCTGTGAAAAGGCTGACGCGTTTGACTTGGTCAAAAGGTGGCGGGCCGGCCCATGGAAAGCCTATTAAAGGCCTATTCGCATATAGCCCATTTACAGCCCGCTAACCCAAGGCCCGTTACTCCCTATCCGAATTAGGCCTAGTAGCGTCATCTGGGCCATCCAATATGATTCCAGGCTATTTTCACTTCTGGCACATGTATGGCCCATGATGTCTTTCGGCCCATATGAGGCCCTATGTAACTCTTGGCCTATTAACGGCACATGGTGAAACTGGCCCGTAATGAACAGTGTATCACTTTACACCCATTAACGGCTCGTAGTGAAACTGGCCCGTAATGAACAGTGTATCACTTTACACCCATTAACGGCCCGTAGTGAAACTGGCCCGTAATGAACAGTGTATCACTTTATACCCATTAACTGCTCGTTATTCCGTTGGGCCGTTTCCAACCCATGTTATCTTTCGGCCTTCTCAGAGCCCATTTATTCTTGGGCTCATTTCCATCGTTCGTTTACTTACGGCCCGTTACTGTCATTTTTTGCTTGTGGGCCAAATTCGGCCCGTGGTTACAGTCGGCCCGTTTGTGGTCCATTAATACGTTGGACCGTTCTCATAGCATCATCAAATACGGCCTATTAACGATGGCCTGTTATGGTTGGCCCATGAATGGACGATTCCAACTCTAGCCCGTTTACGGACATAATGCGGTCTGTTTGGCCCATGTTTGGCCAATCGATCATACGACCCGTATAAGGCCCATTGATGATATGGCCCGCAGAAGGCCCATTGTTTCTACGGCCCGTAGAAGGCCCATTATTTCTACGGCCCGTAGAAGGCCCACTGTTTCTACGGCCAGTAGGAGGCCCAATGTCACTTCAGTAAATATTAGCCCATGGTTATTGTGGCCTAGTTTTAAAAAAATAGGTTATTGCGGCCACTAGCAAACCGCGGAAAAAAAACTGCAATGACTACAAGCAAAAAAATAAACAAGACAACAAGGAAATAAATAAGCAAGCAACTAATGTTAGGCTATCACGGCTATTACACATATTACATCCACTAGACATCAAAGTTCGCCACCAGAGCAAATATAGGAAACAAAGCAGCATATCATATACACTGGTTGTCAAAGTTGGGGACCAGCGCAAATAAATGTCGTAGCAAAACAAATCCAGGACTAAACCCACTTCAGAAGATCTCAAGGAAAAATATCCTGGGTACCCATAATGCTGGCAAGATGCTTAGCAAGCTTATTAACTTTCTCTTGTTTGGCGCTTAAATCCTCCAACGCTTGCTGTTGCACCAGAAAATATGCATCTGAATTCTGCGGATGCGGGCACAAGACGGGTGATGGGGTGGCGAGGTGACTCGAGGCGTGAGGAGGGGGATTTCGAACTTATTTTAAACCCATACTTTTTATGTGTCCAAAATGCACCGTTCAAAGGCACATCAACAATTTTCAACCGTTTCTACCTTTATTTGGTATTTTTCATGCATTTACTGATTTTTTGAGCTAAATTACCCTGAAATTGAAAAGCACTATAAATAAACTCTTGAAAGGTTGAAAGTAGGCATGGTATCATCATATCACCCACATAACATGTGCTAGAAAGTTGAGACAGTTACGAAAAAAATTGGATGCAATTCGTGTACAAAATGGACAATCTCTTTCGAAGTATCAGGCTTTCGGACGAAAACTCCTCTCTTACAAAGGGATTTCATTTTTTTGAAATTATTTTAACTCCAGACTTTTTGTGTGTTCAAAATCCATCATTAAAAGGCGCATCATCAATTTTCAACCATTTCTGACTTCATTTTGTATTTTTCATGCGTTTACTGATTTTTTTAGCTAAATGACCCTGAAATTGGAAAGCACTACAAATGAACTCTGAAAAGGTTGAAAGTTAGCATGATATCATCATTTCAGCCATATAGCATGTGCTACAAAATTGAGAGGGTTGCGGAAAAAACTGGATGCACTTCATGTACAAAATGGCAATCTCTTTCAAAGTATCAGGGTTTCGGATGAAAACTCATATGTTCCAAAAGGCATTTCATTTCTTAACATGTAACTAGAGTGATATTCTAGATCAAAGGAATCATCAGAATAGTTGTGAAGAGAAAGTCTTCACTTTTTCTTTGTGTGTGTCCCTTGCTTATTGCGCCGTAACCATGGATAATCTTCATCGTTTAACAGGGTGTTTGGGTCAGCCTTGACTTTGAAGGGAGGAATTTCATGAAACTTTTTGTAATCTTTAGACATGCATGTCTTGCCCTCCACTCCCACGATGTCTCTTTTCCCTGAAAGATCTATGTGGCACTTTGGCTCATCGTATGATGTATTCGCTTCCTTATCTTTTCTTTTTCTCGGTTCGGTAGACATGTCCTTCACATAGAAAACCCGCGCCACATCATTGGCTAGGACGGATGGTTCGTCTGTGTACCCAAGATTGTTGAGATCCACTGTTGTGATTCCGTACTATTGGTCTACCTGTACCCTGTCCCCTGACAGATTAACCCATTTGCACCGAAAAAAGGGACCTTAAAATCATGTCCATAGTTAAATTCCCATATGTCTACTATGTAACCATAATATGTGTCCTTTCCCCTATTGGTTGCTGCATCAAAGCGGACACCACTGTTTTTGTTGGTGCTCTTTTGATCTTGGGCGATCGTGTAAAACGTATTCCCATTTATCTCGTACCCTTTGTAAGTTAATACAGTCGAAGATGGTCCTCTGGCCAACGAGTACAACTCATCTACAACAGTGTTGTCACCCATGAGATGTGTTTGCTACCAACTACCGAAAGTCCTGATGTGTTCACATGTAATCCGGTCGTCACACTGCTCCGGGTGTTTGGAGCGCAGAATATTCTTGTGTTCATTGACATATGGGGTCACCAAGGTAGAATCCTGTAGAGTTGTGTAGTGTGCTTGAGACCAAAAATGCCCGTCCGGTGATCTGCCTCACCTTTGAAATGCTTGCCTTTCTTTCTACATTGATGGTTGGTCGGAAGAAATCAATGATGTCCCATGTAGACATTCTTCATGCATTTGTCCAAATATATACTTTTGGTGTCATCTAAACAGTGCGTGCATGCGTGGAATCCCTTGTTTGTTTGTCCTAAAAGGTTACTCAGAGCAGGCAAATCATTGATGGTTACAAACAACAATGCATGTAGGTCAAAATCCTCCTGGTCGTGCTCATCCAACACACATACACCTTTTCCATTCCACAGCTGTAAAAGTACTTCAACTAATGGCCTTAGGTACACATCAATGTTGTTGCCGGGTTGCTTAGGGCCTTGGATGAGCACGGCATCATAATGAACTTCCGCTCCATGCACAACCAAGGAGGAAGGTTATAAATACATAGAGTCATGGGCCAGGTGTTATGATTGCTGCTCTGCTCTCCAAAAGGATTAATGACATCCGCGCTTAAACCAAACCATACGTTCCTTGCGTCACCTCCAAAGTCCCCCCCCCCCACGTTCTCTCGATTTCTCTCCACTGCGACCCGTCAGCGGGTGCTCTAAACTTCCCGTGTTTCTTACCGTCCTGTTTGTGTCATCGCATCAACTTGGCATGCTATTTGTTTCTAAGCATACGTTTCAACCATGGTATTATAGGAGCATACCACCGTGGCAGGAATCCTCTTCCTGGGGCGCTCGCCCTCAACATCACCAGGGTCATCTCGTCTGATCTTATACCGCAATGCATCGCCTACCGGGCATGTGTTCAAATCCTTGTACACATTGCGGTAGAGGATGCAGTCATTAGGGCATGCATGTATCTTCTGCATCTCCAATGCTAGAGGGCATAGAACCTTCTTTGCTCTGTATGTACTGTTGGGCAATTCGTTATCCTTTGGAAGCATATTCTTCAATATTTTTAGTAGCTTCTCAAACCCGTTGTGAGATACACCATTGCCTGCCTTCCATTGCAGCAATTCCAGTGTGATACCGAGCTTTGTTTTGCCATTTTCGCAATTTGGGTACAACCCTTTTTTGTGATCCTCTAACATGCGATCGAACTTCAACTTCTCCCTTTCAGTTTGGAATTGTCTCTTTGCATCAACAAAGACCCCATGAAGATCATCATCGAGCACATCTTCTGGTTCCTCTTGATCTTCATCTTCCTCCGTTGCAGCATCACCGTATTCAGGGGGATGATAGTTGTCATCATCCTCTTCTTCTTTGTTGTCTTCCATCATAACCCCTCTTTCTCCGTGCTTGGTCCAAACATTATAGTGTGGCATGAAATCCTGGTCAAGCAGGTGGATGTGAAGGGTTTTCGAGTCAGAGTAAGACTTCGTATTCCCACAGATAGGGCATGGAGAAAACATAAAACCATTCTTCTTGTTTGCCTCAACCACTTCGAGAAAATTATATATGCCCTTAATGTACTCGGAGGTGCGTCTTTCACCATACATCCATTGCCGGTTCATCTACATGCATTATATATAATTAAGTGTGTCAAAAACCATTACAGAACATCATGTATAGGGAAGTGACCAAATTAATAGAAGTTCACCATCATATTAAAACCAAAGTATAGTAGTGATCAAATGTTATTACAGAAAAAATAAATACATAAAGTTCATACATAGTTCTCATTGACAACATATAGCTCTCTAGAGCATCTAATTGAACCATACATTGAAACTATGTAAAATATTTCAATGCAACAACAAATGCGATCATAATTGCAACTAAGGAAACAATTGATCCAACGGCATAATGATACCAAGCCTCAGTATGAATGGCATAGTTCCTAATCTTTCTAATCTTCACGCGCATTGCATCCATCTTGATCTTGTGATCATCGACGACATCTGCAATATGCAAATCCAATTTCATCTTCTCCTCCTCAATTATTTTCAAAAAAATATTAAGTAATTGTTTTCCTTTTCAACTAAATTTAACCTCTTGACAAGAGGGTCGGTTGGAATTTCCGGTTCACATACCTCCTAGATAAAAACATATATGTCATGTTGGTCGGCATAATTGTCATAAATACTAAATGAAACAAATAGTTATAAAAGATAATATATACCACATCCGAATCATAAACAGGACGAGGGCAGGATACCAAAACCATCGCACTATATAATAACAAACAATAATAAAAGTAAGAACAGAAAATTATACAAGTATCAATCTAAATCATAAAAGTAGAATTTTTTTCTTTTAGAAAGAAGATAAGAACAAGAGGCTCACCATGGTGGTGCCGGTGACGAGATCGGCGCGGGCAATCAACGGCGGTGAGGATGGGGACGGGACAGGATGAAACGCCAAACCTAGACAAATCTTGAGGAAAATGGAGCTTGGAGAAGGAGCTTGGAGAGGAGAAAGCTTAAGTGTGGCTCGGGCATTTCATCGAACACCTCATGTGCATAGAAGGTGAACTAGAGCAACACACACCTCTCCCACGGCCGGCCAAAAACATAGAGCACTGGCTCTGTTCACGGGCAGGGCTATATATAGGGATCTCTTTAGTCCGGTTGGTGGCTAAAACCAAGACTAAAGGACAACATTTGGTCCCGGTTGCAGCCACCGACCGGGACAAAAGATGTTGGGCCAGGAGCAAGGCCCATTGGTTCCGGTTCGTGTGTCTGGAACCGGGACCAAAGGGGTCAGACGAA
This sequence comes from Triticum aestivum, assembly GCF_018294505.1. Classification (NCBI taxonomy): domain Eukaryota; kingdom Viridiplantae; phylum Streptophyta; class Magnoliopsida; order Poales; family Poaceae; genus Triticum; species Triticum aestivum. The sequence continues at coordinate 78,986,609 of NC_057795.1, read as the reverse complement.
CCGGGACCAATGGCCCCCAAGGCCCGGCCGGCGCCCTGGCCTCACGAACCGGGACCGATGCCCCCTTTGGTCCCTGTTCGGGAGTGAACCGGAATTAATGCCCTTACCCAGGGCTCAACCAAAGCCCTGTTTTCTACTAGTGTCTGTGTTCTAGGTAAAGTTACATTGCTGGCATTTCTCTAGCTTCTTCCCTTCCAAATGAGCTGGCTTATTTTTTCAGTAAATAATTGTACATGAGCTTGTCATTGTACATTTGTACTAAAAATTAAAATTGCACTTATGTTACTCATTTAAGTTGTGTGAACATTATCTGGAATGATAAGTCTCACAGAACTGTGGTAGCTTTAGCTTAAAACACAGAGGCAACTTCATTTTCTTGAATGCTTAACTAAGGTAGCATAGGTTAACCAATTACTCAGAAATAAAAACATGATACTATAGGATACATCTTGCTGCCAGTTAAGCATCTTTGTTATCTGGCAAAGTTTCATCATATATTGTATGTTCATGAGCTGTGAGAACAGGTAAGAACGGCTTATGAGAGTTGCTAAAAATGCAATGGGTATGATCCACTGATTTGGTTACTAAACGAAATTTCGTGATTTCGGGCGGTTACCGCGTTTACTATCCCCCCTCGAGAAACACTCATACCGAGCAAAATATCTCGGATAATTTGAAAATTTTGAATTCAAACGCATGTTATAGAGTTAAATACAAACAATCTCTTGTATCACGACATAACTGGGAGTGGCCTAGTAGCAAGGGCATCTTTCCTCAGCAACGAATCGCGGGTTTGAATCTGGGCTCACGCATTTTTTAATTTTCATAGGATGCAAAAGTTAAAAAAGGGTCGAACTCGCGGCGTACGAGCAAGCGAAAGCTACGGTCCAATAGCCACTATACGCCATGGCAAAGTTTGTTATATTATATAGTTAAATATCTATCTGTATCGACCTAAATAATATTTAAATTTAAATTTCGTCCGATTCTTTTCCGCTATTTCATGGTTACCATGGTAACCGCAAATTCCGGTGCCCCTCGAAAAAAAAGGTCCGCTTGGGATCCAAAACCTTCTCACATAGCAGCTAGCTAATTGAGTCCTTTCATGTTTCACAAACAAAAGTAAAATTCAATTTCGAGACATGTGCTTAAACAAGTACCAATAGTTGTATCGGTTACCTGGTAATTCGGTAGCTTTCATTTATGTTCAAGGAATGCTTCAGAATTTGTCAGTCAAAGAACATTAATAGTATGGTTTATTTAGTTCGAATCAAAATCAGTGGCCCTATGTTGTATTCGTGTTATGGCAATAGTTCCTTACATTTTCTTTAAAAAAATCCTTATAGGATTTTCCAACATCTTTTCTATACAAATAACTGTTGTGTTTTCCCTTCTCTTTTCAAGTGTTACAGAAAACATTGGCATGTGATTGTCGAATGGAAGATGAGAGAAATGTGGTGCAGATTCACCAGCAGGGAAAACAATAACAATGTACTGACTACTTATTGTTGTCTGTGAAGCAACACTTCCCCTACGGTTTTCCTGGATAGAAGATTTTTTGAGCTTTGGCGTTGTTTCTGTTAACAGATGAGCAATGCCGGACATGCAGTGGGGCAGTGGTCCGCATCTTGCAGTTTGCATGACATGCAAATAGTACGTTTCAATTCATTTTTCGTCCCTTAGCTTATTGTGTACTCTTTCTAGGAGCATGAAGACACTGATTTTTAATGAGATAACTGCTTTATAGTCAGTATCGAATTACTTGTCGCAAAATTGAATGTATGTAGATGTATATTAGTTCTAGATACATCCATTTCTATCAATTTCCGTGACAAGTATTTTCGGACGGAGGGAGTATGTCTTTCGGTCACTAAGATTGGCACTTGGATTCATGGGACTCACAAACGAGAACACTAGCAATAATCTTTATATAGAACAGTAGAATTCTCTGTGCTTCTTTTGAAAGAGTAATGGAAGGAATAATTTACTGTTGTGACCACTGATATCATGCTACAATATTTCAGATCTAGATCTTGAATCCTGTACAGAAAATAATCTTTAGATGCAATTCATGCTTCGTGTGTCTTCCAGTCAAGAATTTCTGTACTAAGAAAATTTGTTTGAAGTATTGACTTTACCAATTTGCAAGAATTTCTGAACTAAGATATATACATCAACCATGTGGTTCATGCATATTCGCTTGAAGTATTGATTTTTACAAATTTCCAAGTATTTTTGTAGTAATTAAGAAATATACACCAACCATGCGGTTCATCTCTTAGCTATACCTGATGCTTTCGTGAGCCTGCAAACAGGTGAAATCTGAACTTAATGCTTGATATGACATGTAGGACATTCCGGATATACTTCTCTATTGTCAAGTGTCATGATATAATTAACAAATAAAAAAGAAACATATCTTCTCTACCTATTACTCATGTTTTCCGGTTCAGGAAGTTCCCACCCATGCATGCCTACGTGGGAAATCATTTGGACATCGAATCAATATATAATGGGCACATATGCATGTTTTCCGGTTCAGGCGAGAAGATCGTCATCCTGTTGGCCAGAACAATTAATAAAGGGTATTTAAAAAAGTACGCACATATATCTACAACGAAATGTCGAGCAGGTGGACACATCAGGCCCCTCTGTCCCCACAACAAAACATAATAAAACAAAATAAAATTGTGGACTGCTAAATAAAAGTACTGATGATTCTTGTACTGAACAATCTCATACAAAGCAAAAGAAAAATAAACTAATACAAGCAAAGGAAAAACAGATCAAATCCAGAGTAATACTGATCATGGAAAAAATGGGAAAGAAAGCTACTATTGTTTATTGGTGAAACCAAAAAAAGACCGGATTGAACATGACTGTGGTTTACTTCTTATTAGCAAGTCAGGCACGGCCCTCTTCTACAATATGAGGCCACGCCTCCTTGCAGCAGGTGTAAAACTTGCGTTCTTGAGCCGTGCGACACGTGCGGAAGGCACGCCTCGGATCCAACTTGCAGAAGGCACGAAATTTTTTTTTCAACTGATACCTTTTGTATGAGATTTTTCTTGAGGTCAGCCCGCCACGGCGGATCGGCCGTGGATCCTCCATAAACGCCTCATAGAGCACAGACGATGGTACTGTCGCGCCTTCAAAATCCTTGAGGAGCTGCCCATCTATTTCCACGAGGGTGCAAAGGTCGGTGGGATGCCAATAATTGTATGGGGCTTTTGGCGACTTACTTGTGGCGGCCGACGAAAAATCGCTGGCGTCGTCACCGCCATATTCAGAGTCGTTGTCGTTGTCATCGAAGTAGCTGTTGTTGGGGTTGCCGTCCCCATTAGAGTCGCCGCCATTGGGGTTGTCGTCGCCATAGTCGGTGCAGCTCACCGTGGCCAAAGACGTGGCAGCCGCAGATGCGGCTTTGCAGTTGGCGTAGGAGGAGCCATCATCGGCGTAGACCGCGTCGTCCTCCTCGTCAGAGCTGAGGTAGACATGCGTGTCGCCACCGCAGTCTGAATCCTCAATCTTGATCACCTCCTTTTCTCCCTCATCATCCGAGAGGAAGACTAAATCGGGAGAGGAAACAAAAAAAGGCAGCTCTCGCGCCATATAGAAAGTATGGGCTGGGTGCGGTGATGGTTGCTTGGGCACGGACGTATGAGCATATATATAGTGTACGCGGGGGTTGCTGGCGGGAAGAGATAAAAGTTCTGGCGCCATATTCCTATTTTGTTACCCGCCGCAGTTTCGGATGCATAACAAGGAAGGGAAATAATGAGAAAATAATTGTCAATCGAGCATGGAATGGAAGGAAAAATATTGCTTTTGATCACGACATCAAAACGCATTCCACTTTTGATTCTTTGGCATTTCAGCTAAAAACTGGCGCCTAACAAATAAGGAATTGTTTTCTTTTCGTGAAATAAGGAATTGTTGTAAATCAAGATTCTAGCGCAACCTTTATTATTCGGTAAAAGGTTTCAGCCTTAACACAAGGTCAAAGCGCTTCATGAATTCAGGTTTTCTATGTCTAGTATACACTAGCTGCGTAAAGGTGCCAAATGCCCTACACGCGAGAGTACGTGCCGATTGTTTACGTGGTTATGCAAAATCTTGTAAGTATAACGACCATTTGTGGTATTTACTTCACCGAATCAGTCTTGCGGTGCATACTGTTTTTGTAAAGTCCGCTTCTATAAATTAAAGATAACAAACATTGAACTGGAAAAACAAATCTCATTTGTATGACATTATGCAGAATGATAACATTTTGTGATATCACATTTATAGAGTGACGAGAATTCAAAATTGTAACCAAAATTTGACCACTTGCGAACAGAAAATGGAAAATTTTATTTTTGCACAAAAGAAAAAGGAGGGGGGGATTTATTTGGCGGTGCTACGGCGGGCTTACGCCGGCCTGAACCATTTTCATTATATATAAGAGTAAGATACAAGACATCAGGTACAACAAATAGGATCCAATACACACAAGAAGGCACAAGAAACAACAGAACATGAACCAGAAGAGAGCTACGACAAGCACCCAACACCACCAGCTGGACCGAGAAGAGCAAAAGCAATCTTTGTTGAATCAGTCGAAAGGAGATCCGGCTTGAACTTGACGGGCCAAACCACACGGCGCAGCTCGCAATTGAAGGCCCGACAGCCCACGCTGCTCGAAGCAATGCCACGCGCGAGTGTGGCGCGATTCTGGCACCTGGCCACTACGACTTCTTGGACGATGTGGTACTGGCGTTAATGTTGTTGCTCGAGGAGGGCTGGCGGCGGCATTCCGCGGGGCTGGTCACACAGGGGCGCGTCACGACGGGGTTTGCCGAGGTCGCTGCGCATGCGAGGTGGTGGAAGGGCACCGTGCGCCACATCCCCGATGCGAGACGGCGGAGGGCGGAGCGAGTGGGAGGGCACCGGGGCTTCTCCGGCAACGTTGACGAGCTCGGTGATGCGGCCAAGCCAGGCGTCGTAGCCCGTATCCGCAGGACGGTAGCAGAGCAGCTCGCGCGCCATGAGGAGCACGGCCCGAAACGGTGAAGCAAAAGCCGTAACGGTGCGAAAAAAGGGCGGCACACCCCTACCTGGCATGAAATGTCGGAATCGGGGCTTCGAGGACCCAAGAAGGTTCAAACTTTGGGGCGCGTTCCTACCGCCCTACTCTGGCGTGCTCAAGCTAGGGAAGAAGAACATAGGACAGGACAGTTTACCCAGGTTCAGGCCATCACGCGGTGTAAGACCCTACTCCTGCTTGTCTAGATTGCTTGGGAGAGAGAGAGAGAGAGAGAGAGAGAGAGTAAGCCTCAAGCACAAGTTGCCACGAGACGATCCCCTCCTCCTTAGGGCTGCACCTCGCCTCTTCTTATACTGCCTCTGGTCCTCTTTCACTAAAAACACATGGCGGGAAGGGTTGCCACAACGGCCAGTTTGAAGGGGGGCAAGGTTGCAGCTTATCCTGACTAAATGTGGTCTTCGCCTGCAAAAGTTTCCTGTCGTGGCGCCCCGATGGGCTCAGTGGTGACCTCTGTCCTGGCGCGCCCGTTGTCTCGGTCCTCTTGCACCGAACGGGAAATCTTTGGGGATTTTTTCGGGGACCGGTGCGCTGTCCTCGCTCCCTTAGCATCAAATAGGAAAGCCTCCACATCTGCGCCTACTAGCATGGCCTTGGGCGCAGCCTGTCGTCGCGCACGTCACCACCGCATGACCCTGCCGAGCCACCCTTGATCTATCCGCCTCCATGAGGGGCCTCAGGAGGCAGCCTTGGAAGATCGCCTCGTGAGGGGGTCTCGCGAGGACCCTGACGACACGGGCTGACGGGTGCCTCGCGAAGCGAGAGCCTCGTGAGGGTCTTGCTCATGAAGTCCAAAGGTGGGCCAGTCATGGGCCCTAGGGTAAGCATCGCGCCCTGGGCCGCATGCAGACGGGCCTAGGTATCCCCAGTCCCACGGGCCCGACAAAGCGTACTCATTTTGTGTCCGTTTGTGTCGGGCTATTAGAGTTGCCCTTAGCCACTTAATCTTATACTAGCAAACATGCCCGTGCGTTACGACGTGGAGAAAAAATCATCACATAATCATAGCCCAATAATCTATACGTATACATATACCTACTAATAAAAGAAATAGGTATTCTTAGTCCGTCATACTACTTTATAGAAAACCCCCTAATGTTTCTTATATTAAACCTGCAGTACATATAAAATGTTTTTTAAAATACTCATCTTCTAAACCGTAACTCCAAATTTACATGTTATATATGGAATTTGATTAGAAAAAATATAGAATCTGAATATGATGTTATTTTACCTGTTAACCATTTAAAAAATAATACTATTTAAGGTGCAATCTTAATCAACAGTGCATTGTCCGTCTTTCTTTCATATAGGTACTAATCCGGATTGTGGATAAATAAACATCTTAGCAAAATCAGGATTGGAGACCAAATTGAAAATCACTTGCCTATTTATTTGCCCGTTTGTTCATACGTATTAAATCTACATGCAAGCCGTGTTTAAATAGAAGACATGTGGAATCTTGAACTCACGTTTTGTTGGCAAAGACCATCTTTGTTTGGACCGTAACTACAAATACTCAAATTATATACCATTTTTTTCTAAATTAAGAGTGTGTGTTATTTTTTTCTCCGGTTGCAACGTACAGGTCCTTTTGCTAGTAAGTACTAAATGACTCAAGACATCTCCCACACATGTCAATGTCCTCTATTTAAACACTGCGGTCCACCCGTGGCATCGCTTATCCTCTTTTTGACCCCCAAAATGCATCCAGTGTGGTCAACCCAAGGTCGGCCGTGGGCTACAGGAATAAAATAAATTCTTGTGAATTATAGTTTTGGACTAAGTAGAAGGTTACCCTTGAAGTGTGGATGATGAGTATGACAAAACTTGCGAAGAATGCAGCGGCACAACTGCAGCACCCTTTCCTGTTTATCTTCTCTTATTCATCTTTCTTCATTCTTTGTTCATGGTATGCAATAGCACAGCAGCAATGACCAATGTTTTTGCTGCCCCTTTCTCTATTCTTCTCCCGTCAAGCTGTTCTCTTCTCTCCTTATCTCTTCCCCGGCCGCAACGCACTATCAGAGATTTATAAAGATAGCATATGCACGTTGTACTAAACAAGTGAATATCTGGATCCAGGCCCCAAATAGATTTGTCATCTGTCGACCAGTCCGCATTAGCGAAATTCAGACCATCTATTTTTGTATCTTAAAATGTGAGAAGAAAATATAAGACAGGGATATAGCAAGAGAAAAAGAAAGGAGTTTGAATGAAGTGCGGATCTCACCATGCCCATATGATTTTTTTCCGTCCAGTTACTACAAACGTGCAGTAGTGTTGTCAACTTGCCATGCTTGCTCTGACTCAAAATCACAAAGAAAATAAATATAGAAAGGGCACTAATCTGCGCCGGCGCACCGGCCCAACCGTTTGGCCGGTCGCGTCAGGGCCGTTGGATTTGAGCCGCGTGGACCATTGGATCTGGCGAAAAAAAAGGGTTTGCCCCCCAGCTTCTTCTTCCTCTTGCTGGAAATCACCTCTCCCACTCGGCGCGCGCGTCCTCTCCCCTCCGGTGCCTGACCTCCTCGCCGGTCCCCACTCCCGCAGGCCGTCCTCGTCGCCGGTCCCCATCCTCGTCGGCCGTCCTCGTCGCCAGTCCCCATCTTCGCCGTCTGTCCTCGTCGCCGCCTTGACCCATGAAATAGCTGCGCCTGCGGTTGTAGCTCTCAGCAGCGACGGGTGAAGCTCAGGTTGCAGCTCCGCCGCTGTCCCTCGCCGCAGCCCTGTCGCCATGGCCACACCCAGCCAATCTTTTCTCCTTCATCATCCACGTGCAGATATATTTTGCTTCAACCATGGTTCATTTTTGCTACGACCGGTGACAGGAATCGCTACAACCAATCATTTCGACAGTCATGGCGCCGACCACGATTTGATTCAACCTTCGTCGGGTTTTGCCGGGAGTAGCAAGACGTGGCACCGGTTGTAGCTTTTCCCGTTGTCGATTGCAGCAAAAAATCCCGTGCAGCTCCGTGCCGTCAACCCGTCGTAGCCTCGCCGTCATAACCATTGTTGGCTCTAGCTTGAAGCTTTTTTCATGGTCGGTTGAAGCTTTTTTCGTAGCTGCTTCCAGTTTTTCCATGAGGATTGAAGCTTTTCCGTCATGCCTGTTGAAGCTTTTTTCTCCATCGGTTGGAACTTATACAAGGTCGGTTGAAGCTTTTTTCCATGTCCGTATGCACCAATTCGTTGCCGTTGCCGTTGCAGGTCGCGGTCTCCCCCACTTATGATGGATGTAGCAACAATCCCGCCGGTAGTAGCAAAATCTTAGGAAGGTTGAAACAAAAAAAGCCACCGCGCTAGTAGGTCGCAGACCCGCCATGATGAATGTAGCAAAATCCGTCACCGGTAGTAGCAAACAAAGACGACGGTTGCAGCTTCTGCCTCAGCTGGTTGTAGCTTT
>NC_057795.1:78977570-78977862 GCF_018294505.1 Triticum aestivum | reverse complement strand
CGGCGAGTGGGATCTGGTCTAGCCGGTTGGCTTTCATCGGCATGGCATGTGCTTTGGTCGCTCGTGGAGAGAGAAAGAGCTGGGGAGGAAGAAGAGCGGTTGGCAGATGGATAAGGCCGTAGATGCGTGGCTAGGAAAGAGGGAAAGAGGGTGTTGCATGTGGGCCTGGATGCGCGGACAAGCGACTTGGTGCAACAAGGAAAAATGGACCGCACGCCGCGTGCGCGACCGGCGGAAGACTCAGCCGGTGCGCCGGGTATAAACGTTTCCCATATGGAAAACGATTTGGGCT
>NC_057795.1:78967484-78977560 GCF_018294505.1 Triticum aestivum | reverse complement strand
CATGGCATGTGCTTTGGTCGCTCGTGGAGAGAGAAAGAGCTGGGGAGGAAGAAGAGCGGTTGGCAGATGGATAAGGCCGTAGATGCGTGGCTAGGAAAGAGGGAAAGAGGGTGTTGCATGTGGGCCTGGATGCGTGGACAATCGACTTGGTGCAACAAGGAAAAATGGACCGCACGCCGCGTGCGCGACCGGCGGAAGACTCAGCCGGTGCGCCGGGTATAAACGTTTCCCATATGGAAAACGATTTGGGCTGGGGCGCCGGCCGAATGTTCGGCCGGCTCGCACGCCACTCTGGCCCCACGAAAACAACTCCCGAGCAAGACGCGTGTACGTGGTGGGCCTCGCACAACCGCCCCCTCTCCTATTCTTATCTTTTTTCCTGGCCTTCCTTTTTTTCCTTTCTTCTACCTTCAGCCGAGACTCCACAACCATGACTTTTCTCTCCTCCCCGCTGCTCACGAACCATTGCGAGCTCCCCTCGCGGCCGACCGCCGACGGGTTGACGCTACGCTGCTGCCACCACCAACACTGGATTCGGCCATCACCGACCCTGGTGCCGAGCCATGGGGGGACGCTACCAGCTTCATCGCCGGTGCTAGAGCCGGTCAGGGTTGGAGCTACAACCAAGAACTTTTATTGCTACAACCGACCACACCAGATGCTGGAACTGACCGTCTTTTTCGCTACAACTGGTTGGAGCAGCGATGGTGGCAGTTATTTTTGCTGGAACGAGCATCTAGATTTGCTGGAACCAGTGATCAAAATTGCTACATCCGTGATGCGTGGGGGCGCGACAGCGAGCTGCGACCCGCGACCAAAGGAAAAAGCTACGACATTATTCTAGAAAAGATACAATGGTAATGCACGAGAGCTGTAACCGTGGTTTGTTTTGCTACTACGGGTGACCAGTTTTGCTGCATCGGTGACGGCGGGACGACATGGCCGCCGGCATGGCGTGCCGCAGCCATGCAAGGGGAGCTGCAACCATTGCCACAAGAGATGGTACCGCAGTCCAATGGATCTGCAACGGCGGTCCAGTGGAGCTGCAAGGCGACCCCCTGCGGCTGGGATGTTGCAACCGTTGTCCGGCAAGCTAGAACCGCAGTACAGTGGAGCTGCAAGGAGAGGGGGACAACCTCTTGATTTTTGGGATGACACACCCGTGGACTGGCAGAGCGAGATCAATGCTGGAACCAGTCCGACGGAGCACCGACGACGCTGCTCCCCAGAGTTGGGCGGTCACCACCGGCAGTGCTGGAACTTCCCATCAAGGATGCTGGAAACGCCTGGCAAAAAAGCTGCAACCACTCGACGGCGACGGGAGCGCGGCGGCGCGGGCGGCTGATGAGGATGAGCGTGGTGCCGCGGCGGGCGGCGCAGGGGCAACCGCGGAGTCATGGCTTGTCAGCGAGAGGAGGAAGCGGGAGGCCTGGGGGAGCTATCGAGAGGAAGAAGACGGGCTCATGGGGGGGGGGCGAGAGGAGGAATCGTGCGATGTAGACGCACGCATCGTGCGGCTGGGGCTGACCGGCTGAATCGTTCGGCTGGTACACCGGCGCGTATTGGTGCCCAATAAATATCCATCAGGGCCGGCTTGAGAGAGGGGCATACGAACTCAGATGAGACTTGCCTGAGCCCCACGCGTGCGCCCATCCGTACTCCCGCGTACGTGGCTTAATTTGATTGGAACAAAATAAGGTCCGGGCCCACCCTGTTAAAATCAGAGGGATGATTAGATTAGGAAGGAAAAAGGAAAAAAACAACTGTAGGATGAATTGGGAGCTTGGATGGGAGCATGGGGAGGGAGTAGGCAAGCCGGATCCTACGAACTCAATGTAGAGGAGCTACGGTAGGACGGCTCGTGATATGTCACGGGAAAAACCAAAATTGTTCAAGCTTTAATTGGAACCAAATACCAAAATTTCCTAATACTAAGAATACTAGGCCCGTAAGGGTTCCCTTTTTCTAGTTTTTCCGGAATTCTTTTTACGCCCCTGAGAAAATGACGCGTGTGACGGGAGCTTTCCTTGTCGTTCCTATTTTTTAGCTACCTAGATGTTGCACGTTTTTTTACCATGTCTTTCTTTGTGTTGAATGGAAGGGTCACGCCAGTTTCCTTTCATGTGTTCCGATCGTACGTGTCCATCGCTGCTTTGATTTTGGTTCCTTCCTTTGCCACGTTACAATTTTTACACCGGTTTTACTTTTTTTACTATGGAAGATGGGTCCGGTCGGGACACGTAACTTCTCTTTACAAAACTCCAGTCCAATCTCATGTCGTCCCGTATCTTCTCTCTAGAAAACTCCAGTCCAATCTCATGTCCTCTTCATCGCTATTGTAGATCTATAAATTGTCTCTCCCTCATCCCGACACAACACAACCGCCGCCTCCTCGTCCCACCACCAAGCTTCAAAATTCTCTCCCGTCGCACCCACCACAAGCAGAGGCCATGACGGAGGAGAGGAAGGGAAGGCGGCGTAGTCCCACCAACAAGCTCCAAAATTCACTCCCGTCGCCCCCACCACGATCAAAGGCCATGACGGAGGAGAGGAAGGAAGGCGGCGTACCTCCGCGCGGTAGGCTAAACTCAGACCGCGGCTGCACATCGTCGACGTTGCCGTCATCTTGGGCCAATGCCATTGCTCTCGACCATGAGCTCGCGGCCTCACGTCGTTCAGGTGCTGGAGTCCCGGCGTCCCCGTTGTTCAAGTGTGCCACATGCTTGACGCTGCGAGCCACCCCGCGCCTCGACCTTTCGCCTGCCCAGATCGCCGACGCCCGCCATCGCATGCCACCAGAGCCGACCACCCACGGCGTCGCCGGGAGTTGCCACCTTGGCTAAGCGGGCGCTGAAGCTGACACAAGGAGGTGCTCCAACACCTTATCGCTCCGTCCTGGTTGGCTGCTCCGTGTCAAGGCAATGGTGAGGTGGAGCGGCCGCTATGCAGTGCCTGAAGAAGGCACTGGCGTAGGACGTCAACGACGACATGTGCAGGATGGTGGATCCAATCGAGGGTGACCATGGCGGGAGGTTTGGTAAGTTGCCCCCCTCCTCACGTTGTCCCGTGCTCTACTCCGCTCTCCTGCGGCGGTGTGCCACCTCCCTCCCGGCGTTCGCCCGTTGTCGGCACTGGCGATGACATGGTGATGCAGCGCGACCATCAGAGGCGCCCTTCCTCAACAGCATATAACATTGATTTTGAGGCGCCATGTTCCCGGGCCACAACCATTCCTCTCTGTAGGGCAGCTGCCACTGCATAGCTCACAACCGACGGTATAGATGAGCACAACATCACCACTCCTGGTTCCTCTTCCTTCTACTTGCCTTATATTTCGATTTGCCTACTCATTAAAATATCATGCATGTGAATCACATCAAACTGTATAGCGACTGAAATAATTCTGGCACTATGCTATTATGGCGTATTCTTGTTTCAGAAAACTATAATGGCATAATCTTTTTAAGTGACATGTATTTGTATTTACCAGTAGGATCAATTGACAACAAGTTGAATGACATGGCTTTACATTCTTGAGCAGCAGGGCAGATTTGACACTCTAATAAAACGATAGAAAACGAATGGTGCTGATTTGACACTCTAATATTAAGATGTATCAACGATCAAGATTTCCTCATGTAATACACGTAAAAAAAACTAGCAATAGGCAAGTAATAACGACATGTACAAAAGTATGTCCAACCGCAGCCAAACGTGATGGATAGGACAGGGTGCTAAAAAGAAAAGAAAAAAGATTTACATGGAAAGGAAACGTAATTTGAAATGAGTAGACAAGAAAAAAGATTTACATGGAAAGGAAACGGAATTTGGAAAGGAAACGACATGCTCGTACAGGCACACGCAATCTATTATGACTTGGGGAAGGCAAAATAATTTGATATTCTCTGATTGACTGCATACCTGGGTTCAGCAAGGCCCATGACCTCCTCATGGTCCGCACGATCTCGCCGGTGCACCGCCGTGGAGGCTGCTGCCATGCAGCAAGCCGTGGTGTACGATTTATAACGACAATCAAAGACGTATATAATTGTGCAATTAGCCGGTATGCGGACGAAGATGAATAGCTACTGGCCGCATCGATGAGTATGATCGTAGAAGCTAGCCTACACAGTAGCAGCGACGGCAGCGGCAGCAGGGGCGACGGCCGATGGCAGCGGCAGAGGCGCATGTCACAGGACAGAAACACAATGGCGTGGCAGAGTTGTCGCTGACTCGCGGTTATGGCGGCGCATTCACGTCGACTCAAGGAGCTTCGGGCGTTCACAGCAAAAACACACACGTACGCATGCATTTACATGTGAACAGGTGCGCTCATTGATCTATCTCTTTATACGCACGAAAGCTAATTGATCCTTCATGTGTAGCATCTACAACATGGGGAGATACCATCTTGGCAACATATATACTCCCTCCGTTCCAAAATAGATGACCCAACTTTGCACTAAAGTTAATACAAAGTAGAGTCATCTATTTTGGAACGGAGGGAGTATCATTTATGCATGTGTTTATGCGACATGGTTTTTTGCGGGGGTATATGCATTTACGTTAGCAAACTAATTTCCTCATATTTGGCTCTTATGATATTTTCTAGCATTTTTCCTTTTCTATGGTCGGTCCAAATTGTAAATTTTTATATGGTCCACCAAATAATTGGCCTACTTTCTGCGAGATGTTCTAGTGTATTTTTCTCTTTCTAACTAACAGTGGTCAACGTACCAATGCTAATGTTGTGGAAAGCTAAATACCACAATCGTTGACACGAGGGCAAACAGTTGGTAAATAAAACAGTAACAAAATGATTTCCCGCGTGGTGTATTCTTGGTACATGATCTCACGCATTATAGGTGCACTTCCAAAAAATATCATTCTCCTGATGGACTAGAAGGAAAAGATGTATAAGGTGTTTATATGGATAAAAAGAAGATATCTCCAATTACGGGAGGGTAACCCATGTTTTTGCTGCAAAAACTGGGCACATGCACTAAAAATCCTCATGAACTATATTTAGTTCAAATATATGCATTGGAGAATTTCCTTATAATTTTCCTAAAAATATTTTTTTGTTTGTTCTGGAGTGACTTATTTGTTGGATAAATAGTGCATGTCTTTAAGAAACTCAATGTGAAATCCATAGCCCATGGATGCGGACTGGATGAGACAAAGGCATAATCCAGTATATGGTTTCAAGGGCGACACACATAAATGTAGCATTTATCCTTTGCTTTAACTTAGAAATGTCCTTGGCTACAATCCATGCACTAAAATGGAAATACCTTTGTCCGAAAGTACACAATCATATTTCTCTAAATTGTTTGTACTATACATTTTATGATTTTGTTTTAGTCTCTATATTAGACAATCTAGCCACATCATTGCGAGGGCTACCCAGCTCGCTGCCACCAAATGTAGTGTGTGCAATGCCACGATAAAAGAAGCTAATAACTTTTATGAGGAAAATAAATAACCGTACTACGATAAAAATAAAGAAAAATGGCCAGCTACATAGATTAGGCAATATTTAGCAGGTGAGGTTAGTTCTGGATTTTTTTTTCAAATACATGCAAATAAGTTTATATTGTCTTAGATGGCTAAGCAACATACATTAGTTGGAAGATATTCTAGACATCAGAGTTAAAATATTATGTTTTGTTGGGATGTTTCTTAAAATTGTGGATAAAAGACAGACACCACTATATAGTTTGGCGTGCCAAAAGTGAACCCAAATATGTTTTTTAGTTGTCACATACGAAATGCTTTGCTAACATCTTACTACACATGATAAAACAAATATACTTGAGTCCATAATACTTTTTCACGATTTAGACACCGGCTACAACTTCTTTTATTTGACAAATGAGTTTTGACATTTTGTATGTGAAACCATCAAAGCTAACTACCACCCAACAGCGGTGCTCGATCAGGAGTTATTGCTATCAATATAAGTGTCACCTCGGTCTAAAGGGGGCCACGGTGAAGCTTGAGAAGCTAAAGAGAAATAGAACCAATGGTTGTACAATGAGTGAGAGTTGCAAGAGAGGCGAACATGGAAGAATGAAAGAGAGGTTAAGGTGGCAGGGAAGAGATAATTGACCTACCCATAGGAGATTAGGTGGCCTAGCGGCTGCACGTGGCCTAGAGTCCAAGTTCCTCAATGGAACTTCACGCCAACCCCCATGGCACACATGTCCCGCAACTATTATATGGCTACAAAAACGCTTTAATTGCAATATTTTTGCATTTTGATTCCAAATTGGGTACGTTATTTTAGGCGATACTCTAATTCTTTTGTTAAAATTTGAATTTATTTGGAGCAATAAATCACCAATATTCCAAAAGCATGATACAAAGTTTCACTTATAAGGCCATTAGAATTATAATATATATTGTTAGCATTAAAAATAAGTGGACTTCAACTATTTTCACAACAAAATCAATAATCTAGCCGTGCAAATGCGCGGGCGACCCCGCTAGTTTAGTACAAAGTATGGGGAAAACAACTTTTGTCAAGCATCTCCTGGAGAACAAACTATCCCCAGCTTATGTACATGCAACATGTATTTTCTTTCGTTTGCCAATTTGTTTCAGTACCATCATCTGTGAGAATTGATCTTCTGCAATTGCAGGTGTCGATATTGGACCAGAGCCAACGACCGTTAGATTTGTGATTATCATGGTATGCTTAAGCTAACATTCTTGGACGATGTTACATGAATTTGTTTCAGTACCATCATGTGTGGGTATTGATCTTCTGCCTTTGCAGATGCCCATAATAGGAATTTTATATGTACATATTATATTTTCCTCTGCCATTTGATTTTGCTCAGTTAAGCTGTGTTGTAATTTTGAGCGAGTTCTGGGTTCATGCTAATATTTGCACTCCTTATATGCTGCTCAAAGGTAGAATCTAAATAGGTAGTATGTATTCTTAATTTAAGAGTACGAGCAACGCTGATCTGCTTTAGTGATTATTGAATTTAGAAATACCTATGTATGTCCCTGTTGTTGATATAACAAGGCCTGGTATGTTTCAATATATTCCAGTAATTTACATAGTGCTCCTGTACTATTGATTTAAGACACTGAAGATAATTTCAGGCTTATGCATTGTTATTAACTAACATAAGATTAATTGCTGGCATTTATCGCTGTATTTTCTTTTGGCGTTGTGGACTGAAGAAAAAATGATGTATTTTCTATAGTCAAGTGTGTACTTGCTTCACGACTAAAACTGTTCATGTAGCTTACCTAGACAGAGGAAGAAAGAGCATGGCGGCCATCTTTGCGAGGCTCATGATGCAGAAGTTCTAGATGAAGCAAACGAAGTCCCATGTCGAACCGCGGGTTGCGCTTACATGGTGTGAGACTTGCAGTTAGCAGAAAAGGTGAATTAGACAGATGGAGATTTAGCAGTCGGGTGAGTAGGTACCCGAGAGGAGAGAATCAATCGACGAGACCATCCTGGAGGATATGAATCGCGTGGACGGTGAACCTCATCAGGAGTTGTCGTGCCTAGCTAGCTCTTGCCGCCATCAATGCCCAATGACGAGCATGCCGCAGCTTTTGCCACCGCCACACCCTACCCCGCCGCTTCCTCTTCTCCCCTGCCTCTCTCGCAGCCTCGCTTCCTCCTACTCTTTCGAGATCCTCCCTCCTCCGCCGGTTTCTCCCTTTCCAGACCGCCCACTGCTTTGAGTGGCATCGATTCCTCACCGATGCGTGCTGTGCAGGCGAGGAGCCGGCGGAGGAGGTGCCTCGCCAATGCGTGTTGTGCGGGCGAGGAGCACTCGATTTCTACTTCCAGTGGAGAGGAGACGGATGAGCCACGCTGGGGCAGCGAGAGCCGGCGACGAGAGCAACAAATGCACTAGGGAGATGGGGGAATGGTGGAGGTGGGGAATGAGCAGGGAGATTAGAGAAAGCTAGAGAGAAAGAGAGTGGATCTCAGACTTTTTAGTGCACCGCACCATTGTGGTCCCAAGTGCAGGTGCACACGTGTGAGCAGTGATGGGTCTGACAAATGTACACTTCATTATTGTATTGTTCTGTTATTCAAGGATCAGTAATAGAACTTGCTGCAAACAGTCTTGACTCAAAATTGCTTCATGCAGCTCCTTCTGTTTTATCTGATTGTTATCTATAGGATGATGATAATTTGCTTATTATCATGCTTTGGTTCCAAATTACTTTACCGGTCATCCCACTTACTTCATCCAGTAATTTGTAGCTTGATTATTGTGGACCTGGTTAGAGGAAGCAAAAAATTATAACTCTTTTATGTTTTCTTACAACTGCACTGATAAAATATATGAGTTGTTAGCTCGAATGAAGCCGAGGGTAAAAAAATTGTGAGGAAAAAAAATCAATGTATACATTTAGTAGTAGGAGAGATTAAGTTTTTTTCAAAGTTCAGTTTGATCCACATTTTTGTATCGTTTAAAATTCATTATATTGAATGTCTTATTCTTCCAAGCTCAAGCAAAAATAGGACAGATTGTTCAACATTCTTAAGCAGGACTATGCTCTATAGAAATCTCTACCACTGTTCTATTCTTTTCCATGAGATTTTTTCAGAGATAATAACTTCGTGTTAATAATGCATAGTGATGGCCACCCTCTACAGTGATAATAAATTGTGTCCATGCTCTGGTCACTATATTTCATAACAGTTTTTAAGTTCATGGTTCCATCGTCTAATCTTGTGGTAAGACGGTCTTGAATTAATGATCCACCTGCATGGTGTATTGCCTCTAATATCTAACTATTTTTACATGTAAAAGTTTATGCAAAATACAAAAATCAACACATCTCGAAACTACCAGCAAAGCGCGGCGTGCCGCGGCGCACTACCCGCTTGTGCAACACAAACCACAATAGCGTTGTGGAAGAAGTACGTCTTGGCTTACTTGATGTCCCGGCAACCCACATAGGACAAGTGTGCGGCGAACCCGTGCATCTAGTGTTAGAGTGCGGGCACAACAGGCAAGCGTCCTGTAACGCCCACGATGCGGCTATAACTCCCACGTGTTGAGGCACGACTTAGAGGAATAACCGCATTGTGGTTGTTTCGCAAGAAGGGTCATCTTCACACAATCTCATGTAATGAACAAGAAAGGGATAAAGAGTTGGCTTACAATCGTTACTTCACACAAGTACTTCAATAAAACATACAACATTCAGAGTACACACATAATCCGGCTACGGACAAATCCAACTGAAAAGAAGATAACCCCAAATGCTAGATCCCCGCTCGTCCCAACTGGGCTCCACTACTGATCATCAGGAAACGAAACATAGTAACTGCCAAGGACTTCGTCAAAATCCCAACTGAGCTTAGTTGCATCACCTGCACTGATATCATCGGCACATGCAACTGTTTTTGTAGTATCTGTGAGTCACGAGGACTCGGCCATCTCAAACCCGCAAGATCAAGACTATTTAAGCTTATGGGTAGGATGTGGTAATGAGGTGGGGTTGCAGCAATTGATAAGAAAAATATGGTGGCTAACAGGTGAGTACAAGAGTAGGAAGAGAAGCTACGCAACGGTCGTCACCTAGAAGTGATCAAGAAGTGATCCTGAAGACTACTTACGTTCAAACATAACCCAAACCGTGTTCACTTCCCGGACTCCGCCGAAAAGAGACCATCACGGCTACACACGCGGTTAATGCATTTTAATTAAGTCAAATGTCAAGTTCTCTACAACCGGATATTAACAAATTCCCGTTTGCCACATAACCGCGGGCACGGCTCTCGAAAGTTTATACCCCGCAAGGGTGTCCCAACTTAGCCCATCACAAGCTCTCACGATTAACGAAGGATGTTCCATCTCCCAGAAAGACCCGATCAGTCTCGGAATCACGGTTACAAGACATTTCGGTAATGGTAAAACAAGACCAGCAAGACCGCCCGGATGTGCCAACAAATCTTGATAGGAGCTGCACATATCTTGTTCTCAGGGTGCACCGGATGAACACTACGTACAGCTAAAAACCATCCCTCAAGTTTCCCCGAGGTGGCGCTGCAAGTGGCTCTAGTTCGGACCAACAATTAGAGA
>NC_057795.1:78905692-78967281 GCF_018294505.1 Triticum aestivum | reverse complement strand
GACCCCAAGGGAGGGTTGTAGGTTGTTAGGCAAATGGAAAACCAATGTTGGGCCTTGTTGGAGGAGTTTTATTCAAGGCGAACTGTCAGGGGGTTCCCATAAACCCGACCGCGTAAGGAAAGCAAAATCAAGGAACATAACACTGGTATGACGGAAACTAAGGCGGCAAGAGCGGAACAAAACACCAGGCATAAGGCCAAGCCTTCCACCCTTTACCAAATATATAGATGCATTAATTAAAAATAAGAGATACTGTGATATCCCAACATAATCATGTTCCAACATGGAGCAATCTTCAACTTCACCTGCAACTAACAACGCTATAAGAGAGGCTGACCAAAAGCGGGAATTTGGCCAAACAACGGTTTACTAGGAAGGTGGGTTAGAGGCTTGACATGGCAATAAGGGAGGCATGGTAAACAAGTGATAGTGTCGTGGAATTGTCACGTTAGATCTCCTTAGTGTGAGGACTTAGTCGTGAGGCCAACGCATCTATGCAGTAGCTTGAAGGTGTTGGTCGGAATCGAGAGACGCGATGCAATCAACACACAAGACAAGGATTTAGACAGCTTCGGGCCCCGGGAAACATCATCCGGTAATAACCCTAAATGCTGTTTGTGGCTAGGTCTCATTATGATCATGAGGGAGTCGCCGGTAAGCCGGCTCTTGTGTCTATCCCTAGAGATTGTTTCTTCTTGCTTGTCCTCTTTGGGGAGCCCTGCCCCTCCTTATATAAGTTGAAGGGGCGGGTTACATGACTAGTCCTAGTAGGACTAGGATTACTCTATTACAAGTGGAGTCCTAGTCTTGCCTCCTTTGTAGGATAATATTCCCTATGCCTTTTTTCTTAAGCCGGCCCACCATAGCATGAGTCCGCCTTCTGGGCCTTGGGCCTTGTCTTCTATCTGAGCCGCCATCAGGGCCATCCGTGAATCGCCGGGCTCGTGAGTCGCCACTCCGGCAGGTTACCAATGAAAACACCCAGCCCGGCCGGGTCATACTTCCGGCCGGGTCATACCGCGGGGTATATCCCTGACATTAGCCCCCGGTTTAATTTGGATTTATCCATGTTAAACTGATCCTATAAAATAAACACAAGAACAAACTTGATAGGTTGTGCTCTGGGTTAAATATTTTCTTGAACCGGCACCTGATCATCTTTTAGTCCTTGTCATTTCCTCCTGGATGCATACTCAAGATCTTATAACAAATATCCTTTAACAGATATGTCCAAACCTTGCCAATGCAAAAAATCCAGGCACTTCTTCTAAAAAATCGGGGTCAATAGGCCAGCTTCATAACCAATTTGCTGACATTGGCTCTTGTAGAGAAATATTATAAGAAATAATCCATTTGAGTCGGCCTTCAATGCTCTGACTTGACAAAAACATTAGTCTTTGAAATATTGAATTGATATTCAGCCGGCTTAGAGATGTAAATCTTGCCGACTTATGATTACCAAATTTGCCGAGTTATAAATAAATGATGTCGGGTCATGTAATTGTTGCTGACGCCGGGTTAATCTTATGATGACGCCGGGTCATAAACTTTGCAGATTTCTCTGATAATAATATAATACCTGATTTGCTCAAAACTGAGAATTTGAAGTTATTCCTCCCTTATATGCATATCACATGTAGCCCCCAAGTGTCGGGTTGTCATGCTTGCAGCAAACTGGGACTTGCAATTGTCTTATGCTCATGAAAACTTCAACCGGCATAGCGATAGAAAGAAGCAACTAGCAAGCAAAGATAGAAGTGATATCGAGGGTAATGATCATCTTGCTTGAGATCCCGCAAAAAAGAAGAACGAGTCCAAGAAGAAGACAAACGGACGTAGTCGAACGAATCCTCACAATCCGCAACGTTACCGGAACTAAGAAACAACACCGGAAAGAAGCAAAGAGCATGGTAAACAATCATCATATAACATGGCATGATGCACATTCAAGTATGATGCATGTCCGGTTTAAATGTGCATGACATGGCATAGTGCACAAACAACACTACAATTTAAGTGGAGCTCAATATACAACGAGTTGCATATTGACGAAACACCACATCCAATTATTTAGTTCTCTCTCGTTTATGAATAAGACAAGTTCAAATGTTGGTTAACATGGCAAGAGGTGAAACATGAGCAAACCACCTATTTAGGCAAGTTTAAATGATGCCGGAAACAACAAACAACAATTCTGAAAAATCCCCATATGTTATTTAGCAATTTAATGCAACAACAACTTTAAACATTTTAAATGTTGTTATCATGACGCGGATGACATATTCAAGTTTTATGCATTTTTTATGAAAATGTTGACATAATATAAGATATGAAGCATTTGTCACCATGGCGGAACAAAAGGGGTGCCACGGCAATGAAAACGGAAATGGTGCCACGGCAACATTACGATGATCCAGCAAGTCGTTGAGATATCGGTGCAAAAGAAAGTGTGGGCGTGAGCATGCAAAAGATGGCGGGGTGATCCCGGATTACCGGGTTCCCACGGGTCGACGGCATGGCAAACGAGGAGGAACGTGCAAGGATCAACTCGGACATGCTGCAAACACGAGCACCTGATACAACACACGTGCATTCGGTCCACGCGTGATCGTCTCGTGGTTATACCTTTGTAGTGTGCTTTTTCGGAGCGGTTCGAGTTCGTCGAGGGAAGTAGTGGTATACGGGCCGTAGTAGAAGTAGTCGTTCTCGCGACGGTAGTGGAAGTAGTTGTACATGTTTCATAGATGAACTTGGCGTAACCGTGCGGCAGTCGAACTTGGCAACGGTAGTGGTACATGTTGTCTTGTCGAATCCGAGCAACGGTAGTCATACACGACATGTTGTGGAAGTAGTGGTACACATATTGTAGGAACTTGACAGAATACAGTCTCCGGGGTCGTCGCGGTACTGGTAGCTCATGTAACTCCACAGTTCGTTGCGTAATCGTACACGGGTCTATGTCGAAGATAGTCGTACATGCACGTAGATAAACTTGACGGGTCCTGACGTCCTGGTACTTGGCGTCCTCTCGGCCTTGACGATGAAGAAACGAAACGCGATGGTAGTGGTACTTGGCCCTGCCTCGGGAGGTCATTGGAGGTGCGTGGGGGCAGCAGAGATGGTGCTACACGGACGCGGGCACAAGACGGGTGATGGGGTGGCGAGGTGACCCGAGGCGTGAGGAGGGGGATCTGGGTCGCGGCAAGAGAAGGAAGCGGGGCGACGTCCTTGTCGAACGGAGCTGGTGCAGGAGAACCATGGCGTGGCCGAAGGTGGTTCTCAGGCAGGAGGTGCCCACGGCGGGGGGTCACCGACGAGGAACTGGACGGGGCGGCGCGGATAGGACGGCGCTGGTCGCGCGCGGGGTGGAGAGTGATGGCAAGAGGCTCGGGGTAGCGCGTGGTGGACGGGGCTCGCCGGCGGCTGCGAGCTGAAGAGCTACGGGGACGAGGTGGCACGGGGTCGGGCAAGAAGCCCTCGCGGCGGCGCAAGGAGGAGGATGAGGGGATTTGAGAGGGAGATAACGAGGGGATCGGGTGAGGGTTAGGTTAGAAAGGGGCGCCGACTAGGCCTAGGCCTGGGTGGTGGGCTACGGGAGGCCGCGGTGGCCTGAGACGGCTGCTGGGAGCAGGCTGAGCTGCGGCTGCTCTCCTTCTTCTCTCTCCCAAAAACAGAAAAATGTCAAAGAAAAAAAAGAAGAAATGAAGGTAGAGATAGAATTTGGGCATGGGGATTATTTTCCCAGACTCACAAAAATGTGAAGAATTTGAAAAAAATAGATTGAGGATTTTTAGAGGAAATAATATCCACACCTGTTGGATTTAACTCAGACAAGTTTGAATTTCGAAACCCATTCGAATGAACTCCAAATGGGTTGAAATTATAGGGGGGTGACCCTACACACCAGATGTGATTTATGGGCAGATTTGCAACATTTATGGAGAAGTAAAATTGCAACTCAATTTTACTAAAACGTCGAAAAGGAAGGATAGAAAGTTGAGTCGGATAAAAGAAGAGTTGAAGAATAATGTAAATGTGTTATGGGTGATTTCCAGTTAATGGAATATTTATTATAGCTCCCTAATAATATTGGGAGTATATGTTCTAAAGAGAAATCACCATGTAAATTCCCTCGATTTAAATAGATCGATGATCTATGCAATTTATTTAGCTGAGGTTTAAAAAGGGCTGCATGATGACATGATGCAATGATGAGTGCAACAAACAAAACAAAACACACGGCGACAACGAGAAACATGGACCAGCTATAAGTCTTCTGGAGCGTCGGTCTTGGGGCGTCACACGTCCATCGTCTTGTTGCACTATCTGCTATTCCGGTGGGGATGTTTCATTCTGTCCTCCGAAATGTGAGGGTATAACTTGTATTGATCTCAATCTATAGCCAATTCGCCATAAATACTTACACGAGCTCACGCACGCCGCACACTAGCCATGGCTGAAGCCACCAACTCCGTTCCCAATCCTCACGCAACACACACACACAACGCATATATCGGCGTACACCCTCAACGGTCCCAGTTTGGGCCTGCAAGCCACTGGGGAAGTCGTCGATCACGAGTGGGCCGTGCGGCTGACAGCCCATGAGTCGAATCCACGTCAACTCGTGCTTCTGGTTGACTGGCTCTGCCCTTGTGAGCGTTGACATCCCCCTCTCTTTTAGAACCGGCTTAACCCCAAGTCGGGGCTCGCGGAAACAACTGGCGAAGCGAGTCCTTGTCCTTCCAGGTTGCTATAGATGCATCTCCACCACTCCACTGCATCAAGGCTTGAGCCACGGAATGATTGTCCGAGCGGCGAATGTGCTCCTGCAGGATCTTAACAGGGATTTGGAGGTGAGCATCGGCACAAGGAAGTGAGACAATTACCTCGTAATGTGGTTGCACAAAGCGCTTCAGCTGCAAAACATGAAAGGCCAGGTGGATACGGCTAGCTGCTGGCAATTGCAGTTGGTAAGCCACCTCGCCAATTTTCTCCAGAATGGGGAAAGGCCAAAAGTACTTGAATGCAAGTTTGTTATTTGCCCTGTGCGCCACTAACGATTGCACATATGGCTTGAGCTTGAGGAACACCCTGTCACCCACTTCAAATGTCCACTCTGTGCGATGTTTGTTGGCCTGGTGTTTCATTCATCGTTGCACATGCAACAGGTGTTGACAAACTGACTGTTACACAACTTCCCTGGCTTCCAACCATTGCTGCAAATCAACCGGAGCAACTGTATCTGAAACTGATATCCCAAAATACCTGGGGCTATGCCCATAAAGAACTTCAAATGGTGATTTGTTCAGACCTGAATATCAGTTTGTATTGTACCAGAACTCTCATAGAGAAAGCCATTTGGACCATTTGCTCGGGTGGTCACTGATAAAGCATCTTAGGAAACACTCAACCTGTTGATTCACTCGTTCGGTTTGGCCATCAGTCTCCATATGATATGCAGTGCTCATGTTAAGAACAATCCCAGTTTTCTTAACCAATGCTTGCCAAAAATTGCTGGTAAAGATATGATCCCGATCTGACACAATGTACAGAGGCATGCCATGAAGCTTATAGACACTGTCCAGGAAAAGATCAGCAATTTTCTAAGACGTGTAGGGGTGTTTGACAGGAACAAAGTGGCCATATTTTGTAAATTTGTCGATGATGACCATAATGCAATCAAACTGACCCGAGGGAGGTAAACCTGAGATAAAGCCCATTGTTACAGTTGCCCAAGCCTTGGTAGGAACTGGTAATGGGGATAGCAGTCCAAGGTAAGCCACTCTCTCAGGTGTCGCTTGCTGACACACTAAGCAAGATTGCACAAACTGCTGAACAACTTTCTTCATGCCAACCCACTTAAAAAGAGCACGAATTCTCTTATAAGTAACTGGGAAACCTGAGTGCCCTCCTAGGCGTGTGTCATGGAAGGGTTGGCAAATTTTTATATGCAATGTACTATCATTGCCCACCCAGATGCAGCCCTTGTACCTTATTAACCCATTAACTAGCTGAAATTTATCCTTGGAGCCTGGTTGTAGGGTCAGTTGGCACAGTAACTCTTGTGCTTTTTGATCATTTGAGTAACTCTTGACAACTTCACCAAGCCAACTGGGCTGAGCATATGATATTGTTAGGAGTTGAGAATCTGCATGAGGCCTTCTAGAAAGAGCATCTACTGCTGAATTGTTAGATCCCTTTTTATACATGATCTTATAGTTGAGGCCCATCATTTTGGTGAGTGCTTTTTCCTGCCAAGGTGTATGCAATCTTTGATCAGATGGGTGAACCAGACTCTTCTGATCTATCTTGATAATGAACTCCTGGAATTGCAAGTATGGTCTCCACTGCTCAATAGCTAGTAGTATTGGCATGTATTCCTTCTCATACACAGAAAGACCTCTGTTCTTAGGACCCAAGGCCCTGCTGACAAATGCAATTGGATGATCCTGCTATTGGAAATATGCCCTAGAGGCAATAATAAAAGTGTTATTATTATATTTCTTTGTTCATGATAATAGTCTTTTATTCATGCTATAACTGTATTATCCGGAAATCGTAATACACGTGTGAATACATAGACCACAATATGTCCCTAGTGAGCCTCTAGTTGACTAGCTCGTTGTGATCAACAGATAGGCATGGTTTCCTGGCTATGGACATTGGATGTCGTTGATAACGGGATCACATCATTAGGAGAATGATGTGATGGACAAGACCCAATCCTAAGCATAGCACAAAGGTCGGTTAGTTCGTTTGCTAGAGCTTTTCCAATGTCAAGTATCTCTTCCTTAGACCATGAGATCGTGTAACTCCCGGATACCGTAAGAGTGCTTTGGGTGTACCAAACGTCACAACGTAACTGGGTGATTATAAAGGTGCATTACAGGTATCTCCGAAAGTGTCTGTTGGGTTGACACGGATCGAGACTGGGATTTGTCACTCCGTATGACGGAGAGGTATCTCTGGGCCCACTCGGTAATGCATCATCATAATGAGATCAAGGTGACCAAGTGTTTCGTCACGGGATCATGCATTACGGTATGAGTAAAGTGACTTGCCGGTAACGAGACTGAACAAGGTATTGGGATACCGACGATCGGGTCTCGGGCAAGTAACGTACCGATTGACAAAGGGAATTGTATACGGGGTTTGATCGAATCCTCGACATCGTGGTTCATCCGATGACATCATCGAGGAGCATGTGGGAGCCAACATGGGTATCCAGATCCCGCTGTTGGTTATTGACCGGAGAGTCTCGGTCATGTCTGCATGTCTCCCGAACCCGTAGGGTCTACACACTTAAGGTTCGGTGACGCTAGGGTTATCAGGAAGACAAGTATGTGATTACCGAATGTTGTTCGAAGTCCCGGATGAGATCCCGGACGTCACGAGGAGTCCCGGAATGGTCCGGAGGTAAAGTTTTATATATGGGAAGTTGTTAAACGGGCACCGGAAAGGTTCCGGGGGTCCATCGGGAGGGACCACCCCTCCCGGGGGGCCACTTGGGCTGCGTAGGGATAGCAGCCAGCCCCTGGTGGGCTTGGCGCCCCCCCCTTGGGCCCATGCGCCTAGGGTTGGGGGGGAAACCCTAAAGGGGGCGCAACCCCCTTGCTTGGGGGGCAAGCCCCCCACCCTTTGGCCGCCGCCCCCCTCTAGGGTTTCCCCTAGAGGGCCGGCCCCCTTGCCCCTCTCCTCCTATATATAGAGGGGTGAGGGGAGGGCTGCAACAACACAACTCAAGGCGCAGCCCCTCCCCTCCCCAACACCTCTCCTCCTCCGTACGTGCTCGGCGAAGCTCTATCGGAATACTGCTGCACCAACTGCACCACGCCGTCGTTGCTGCCCTTCGAGCTGCCTTCCTCAACCTCTCCTTCCTCCTTGCTGGATCAAGACGGAGGAGACGTCGACCGTCCCGTACATGTGTTGAACGCGGAGGTGCTGTCCGTTCAGCACTTGGTCATCGGTGATCCGAATCACGACGAGTACGACTCCATCATCACCATTCCCTTGAACGCTTCCGCACTCGATCTACAAGTGGTATGTAGATGCAAACTCTTCCCCTTGACTCATTGCTTAGATGAACTCATAGATGGATCTTGCTGAAACCATAGGAAATTTTTTAATTTTCTGCAACATTCCCCAACAGTGCCATCATGAGCTAGGTCTATGCGTAGTTCTCTTTGCACGAGTAGAACACAATTTTGTTGTGGGTGTGGATCTTGTCAACTTGCTTGCCTCTACTAGTCTTTTCTTGCTTCAGCGGTATTGTGGGATGAAGCGGCCCGGACCAACCTTACACGTACGCTTACGTGAGACCGGTTCCACCAATTAACATGCACTAGTTGCATAAGGTGGCTGGCGGGTGTCTGTCTCTCCCACTTTAGTTGGAGCGGATTCGATGAAAAGGGCCCTTATGAAGGCTAAATAGAAGTTGACAAAATCACGTTGTGGTTATTCGTAGGTAAGAAAACGTTCTTGCTAGAACCCAATTGCAGCCACATAAAAGATGCAACAACAATTAGAGGACGTCTAACTTGTTTTTGCAGCGATTGATCATGTGATGTGATATGGCCAGAAGTTGTGATGAATGATGAATTGTGATGTATGAGATCATGTTCTTGTAATAGGATTCACGACTTGCATGTCGATGAGTATGACAACCGGCAGGAGCCATAGGAGTTGTCTTTATTTTTTGTATGACCTGCGTGTCATTGAAGAACGCCATGTAAACTACTTTACTTTACTGCTAAACGCGTTAGCCATAGAAGTAGAAGTAGTCGTTGGCGTGACAACTTCATGAATACACGATGATGGAGATCATGATGATGGAGATCATGGTGTCAAGCCGGTGACAAGATGATCATGGAGCCCCGAAGATGGAGATCAATGTAGCTATATGATATTGGCCATATCATGTCACAACTATATAATTGCATGTGATGTTTATTATGTTTATGCATCTTGTTTACTTAGGACGACGGTAGTAAATAAGATGATCCCTTACAAAATTTCAAGAAGTGTTCTCCGCTAACTGTGCACCGTTGCTACAGTTCGTCGCTTCTAAGCACCACGTGATGATCGGGTGCGATGGATTCTTACGTTCACATACAACGGGTGTAAGACAGTTTTACAGAGCGAAAACACTTAGGGTTAACTTGACGAGCCTAGCATGTGCAGACATGGCCTCGGAACACGGAGACCGAAAGGTCGAACACGAGTCGTATGGAAGATACGATCAACATGAGAATGTTCACCGATGATGACTAGTCCGTCTCACGTGATGATCGGACACAGGCTAGTCGACTCGGATCGTGTAACACTTAGATGACTAGAGGGATGTCTAATCTGAGTGGGAGTTCATAATTTGATTAGAACTTAATTATCATGAACTTAGTCTAAATCCTTTGCAAATATGTCTTGTAGATCAAATGGCCAACGCTCATGTCAACATGAACTTCAACGCGTTCCTAGAGAAAACCAAGCTGAAAGATGATGGCAGCAACTATACGGACTGGGTCCGGAACCTGAGGATCATCCTCATAGCTGCCAGGAAACAATATGTCCTAGAAGGACCGCTAGGTGACGCTCCCGTCCCAGAGAACCAAGACATTATGAATGCTTGGCAGTCTCGTGCTGATGATTACTCCCTCGTTCAGTGCGGCATGCTTTACAGCTTAGAACCGGGGCTCCAAAAGCGTTTTGAGCATCACGGAGCATATGAGATGTTCAAAGAGTTGAAACTAGTTTTCCAAGCTCACGCCCGGGTCGAGAGATATGACATCTCCGACAAGTTCTATAGTTGTAAGATGGAGGAAAATAGTTCTATCAGTGAGCACATACTCAAGATGTCTGGGTTGCACAACCGTATGACCCAGCTGAATATTAACCTCCCTGATGAGGCAGTCATTGACAGAATCCTTTAGTCGCTCCCACCAAGCTACAAGAGCTTTGTGATGAACTACAATATGCAGGGGATGGTAAAGACCATTCCTGAAGTATTTTCTATGCTGAGGTCAGCAGAGGTTGAAATCAAGAAATAATATCAAGTGTTGATGGTCAATAAGACCACTAAGTTCAAGAAAGGCAAGGGTAAGAAGAACTTCAAGAAGGACGGCAAAGAGGTTGCCGCACCCGGTAAGCCAGTTGCCGGGAAGAAGTCAAAGAATGGACCCAAGCCTGAGACTGAGTGTTTTTATTGCAAGGGGAAGGGTCACTGGAAGCGGAACTGCCCCAAATACTTAGCGGATAAGAAGGCCGGCAACACCAAAGGTATATTTGATATACATTTAATTGATGTGTACCTTACCAGTACTCGTAGTAACTCCTGGGTATTTGATACCGGTGCCATTGCTCATATTTGTAACTCACAGCAGGAGCTGCGGAATAAACGGAGACTGGCGAAGGACGAGGTGACAATGCGCGTCGGGAATGGTTCCAGAGTCGATGTGATCGCCGTCGGCACGCTGCCTCTACATTTACCTACGGGATTAGTTTTGAACCTTAATAATTGTTATTTAGTGCCAAGTTTGAGCATGAACATTGTATCTGGATCCCGTTTAATACGAGATGGCTACTCATTTAAGTCTGAGAATAATGGTTGTTCGATTTATATGAGAGATATGTTTTATGGTCATGCTCCGATGGTCAATGGTTTATTCTTAATGAATCTCGAGCGTAATATTACACATGTTCATAGTGTAGATGCCAAAAGATGTAAAGTTGATAACGATAGTCCCACATACTTGTGGCACTGCCGCCTTGGTCACATTAGTGTCAAGCGCATGAAAAAGCTCCATGCTGATGGACTTTTAGAGTCTCTTGATTATGAATCATTTGACACATGCGAACCATGCCTCATGGGCAAGATGACCAAGACTCCGTTCTCCGGAACAATGGAGCGAGCAACCAACTTGTTGGAAATCATACATACCGATGTGTGCGGTCCAATGAGTGTTGAGGCTCGCGGAGGATATCGTTATGTTCTCACTCTCACAGATGACTTGAGTAGATATGGGTATGTCTACTTGATGAAACACAAGTCTGAGACCTTTGGAAAGTTCAAGGAATTTCAGAATGAGGTGGAGAATCAACGTGACCGAAAGATAAAGTTCCTACGATCAGATCATGGAGGAGAATATTTAAGTCACGAATTTGGCACACACTTAAGGAAATGTGGAATCGTTTCACAACTCACGCCGCCTGGAACACCTCAGCGAAACGGTGTGTCCGAACGTCGTAATCGCACTCTATTGGATATGGTGCGGTCTATGATGTCTCTTACCGATTTACCGCTATCATTTTGGGGATACGCTCTAAAGACAGCCACATTCACTTTAAATAGGGCACCGTCTAAATCCGTTGAGATGACATCGTATGAATTATGGTTTGGGAAGAAACCTAAGCTGTCGTTTCTAAAAGTTTGGGGATGTGATGCTTATGTCAAGAAACTTCAACCTAAAAAGCTCGAACCCAAGTCGGAAAAATGCGTCTTCATAGGATACCCTAAGGAAACTGTAGGGTATACCTTCTACTTAAGATCCAAGGGCAAGATCTTCGTTGCCAAGAACAGATGCTTTCTGGAAAAAGAGTTTCTCTCGAAAGAATTAAGTGGGAGGAAAGTAGAACTCGATGAAGTACTACCTCTTGAGCGGGACAGTAGTGCAGCTCAGGAAGATATTCCTGTGATGCCTACACCAACTGAAGAGGAAAATAATGATGATGATCAAGGTACTTCGGATCAAGTTGCTACTGAACTTCGTAGGTCCACAAGGACACGTTCCGCACCAGAGTGGTACGGCAACCCTGTCCTGGAAATCATGTTGTTAGACAACGGTGAATGTTCGAACTATGAAGAAGCGATGGCGGGCCAAGATTCCAACAAATGGCTAGAAGCCATGAAATCCGAGATAGAATCCATGTATGAAAACAAAGTATGGACTTTGACTGACTTGCCCGATGATCGGCGAGCGATAGAAAACAAATGGATCTTTAAGAAGAAGACGGACGCGGATGGTAATGTCACCATCTATAAAGCTCGACTTGTCACTAAGAGTTATCGACAAGTTCAAGGGATTGACTACGATGAGACTTTCTCTCCCCTAGCGAATCTTAAGTCCGTCCGAATCATGTTAGCAATTCCCGCATACTATGATTATGAGATATGGCAGATGGACGTCAAAACGGCATTCCTTAATGGGCATCTTAAGGAAGAACTGTATATGATGCAGCCGGAGGGTTTTGTCGATCCTAAGAATGCTAACAAAGTATGCAAGCTCCAGCGATCCATTTATGGGCTGGTGCAAGCATCTCGGAGTTGGAATATTCGCTTTGATGAGATGATCAAAGCGTTTGGGTTTATGCAGACTTATGGAGAAGCCTACGTTTACAAGAAAGTGAGTGGGAGCTCTGTAGCATTTCTCATATTATATGTAGATGACATACTTTTGATGGGAAATGATATAGAATTCTTGGACAGCATTAAGGCCTACTTGAATAAGTGTTTTTCAATGAAGGACCTTGGAGAAGCTGCTTATATATTAGGCATCAAGATCTATAGAAATAGATCGAGACGCCTCATAGGTCTTTCACAAAGCACATACCTTGATAAGATTTTGAAGAAGTTCAAAATGGATCAGTCTAAGAAGGGGTTCTTGCCTGTATTGCAAGGTGTGAGATTGAGCTCGGCTCAATGCCCGACCACGGCAAAAGATAAAGAAGAGATGAGCGTCATCCCCTATGCTTCAGCCATAGGATCTATTATGTATGCCATGCTGTGTACCAGACCTGATGTAAACCTTGCCGTAAGTTTGGTAGGAAGGTACCAAAGTAATCCCGACAAGGAACACTGGACAGTGGTCAAGAATATCCTGAAGTACCTGAAAAGGACAAAGGACATGTTTCTCGTTTATGGAGGTGACGAAGAGCTCGTCGTAAAGGGTTACATCGACGCTAGCTTCGACACAGATCTGGATGACTCTAAGTCACAAACTGAATACGTGTATATGTTGAATGGTGGAGCAGTAAGCTGGTGCAGCTGCAAGCAGAGCGTCGTGGCGGGATCTACATGTGAAGCGGAGTACATGGCAGCCTCGGAGGCGGCGCATGAAGCTATTTGGGTGAAGGAGTTCATCACCGACCTAGGAGTCATACCCAATGCGTCGGGGCTGATCAAACTTTTCTGTGACAATACTGGAGCTATTGCCCTTGCAAAGGAGCCCAGATTTCACAAGAAGACCAGGCACATCAAGCGTCATTTCAACTCCATCCGTGAAAATGTTCAAGATGGAGACATAGAAATTTGCAAAGTACATACGGATCTGAATGTCGCAGATCTGTTGACTAAACCTCTCTCGCGAGCGAAACATGATCAACATCAGAACTCTATGGGTGTTCGATTCATCACAATGTAACTAGATTATTGACTCTAGCGCAAGTGGGAGACTGTTGGAAATATGCCCTAGAGGCAATAATAAAAGTGTTATTATTATATTTCCTTGTTCATGATAATAGTCTTTTATTCATGCTATAACTGTATTATCCGGAAATCGTAATACACGTGTGAATACATAGACCACAATATGTCCCTAGTGAGCCTCTAGTTGACTAGCTCGTTGTGATCAACAGATAGTCATGGTTTCCTGGCTATGGACATTGGATGTCGTTGATAACGGGATCACATCATTAGGAGAATGATGTGATGGACAAGACCCAATCCTAAGCATAGCACAAAGGTCGGTTAGTTCGTTTGCTAGAGCTTTTCCAATGTCAAGTATCTCTTCCTTAGACCATGAGATCATGTAACTCCCGGATACGTAAGAGTGCTTTGGGTGTACCAAACGTCACAACGTAACTGGGTGATTATAAAGGTGCATTACAGGTATCTCCGAAAGTGTCTGTTGGGTTGACACGGATCGAGACTGGGATTTGTCACTCCGTATGACGGAGAGGTATCTCTGGGCCCACTCGGTAATGCATCATCATAATGAGCTCAAGGTGACCAAGTGTTTGGTCACGGGATCATGCATTACGGTACGAGTAAAGTGACTTGCCGGTAACGAGACTGAACAAGGTATTGGGATACCGATGATCGGGTCTCGGGCAAGTAACGTACCGATTGACAAAGGGAATTGTATACGGGGTTTGATTGAATCCTCGACATCGTGGTTCATCCGATGACATCATCGAGGAGCATGTGGGAGCCAACATGGGTATCTAGATCCCGCTGTTGGTTATTGACCGGAGAGTCTCGGTCATGTCTGCATGTCTCCCGAACCCGTAGGGTCTACACACTTAAGGTTCGGTGACGCTAGGGTTATCAGGAAGACAAGTATGTGATTACCGAATGTTGTTCGGAGTCCCGGATGAGATCCCGGACGTCACGAGGAGTCCCGGAATGGTCCGGAGGTAAAGTTTTATATATGGGAAGTTGTTAAACGGGCACCGGAAAGGTTCTGGGGGTCCACCGGGAGGGACCACCCCTCCCGGGGGGCCACTTGGGCTGCATAGGGATAGCAGCCAGCCCCTGGTGGGCTTGGCGCCCCCCCCCTTGGGCCCATGCGCCTAGGGTTGGGGGGGAAACCCTAAAGGGGGCGCAACCCCCTTGCTTGGGGGGCAAGCCCCCCACCCTTTGGCCGCCGCCCCCCTCTAGGGTTTCCCCTAGAGGGCCGGCCCCCTTGCCCCTCTCCTCCTATATATAGAGGGGTGAGGGGAGGGCTGGAACAACACAACTCTCCTCCTCTCCCCAACACCTCTCCTCCTCCATACGTGCTCGGCGAAGCTCTGTCGGAATACTGCTGCACCAACTGCACCACGCCATCGTGCTGCCCTTGGAGCTGCCTTCCTCAACCTCTCCTTCCTCCTTGCTGGATCAAGACGGAGGAGACGTCGACCATCCCGTACGTGTGTTGAACGTGGAGGTGCTGTCCGTTCAGCACTTGGTCATCGGTGATCCGAATCACAACGAGTACGACTCCATCATCACCATTCCCTTGAATGCTTCCGCACTCGATCTACAAGTGGTATGTAGATGCAAACTCTTCCCCTTGACTCGTTGCTTAGATGAACTCATAGATGGATCTTGGTGAAACCGTAGGAAAATTTTTAATTTTCTGCAACGTTCCCCAACACCTGCTGCATAAGAACAGCCCCAATGCCAACTTCACATGCATCTGTTTCCACCACAAACTGCTTGGTGTAATCTGGAAGGGCTAATACAGGAGCATGAATTAGAGCCTGCTTTGGTGTCTGGAAGGCTAAATCAGTAGTGGGAGTCCACACAAATATAGCCCCCTTTTTCAACAAGTCAATTAGAGGTCTGCTAATCACACCATAGTTTTTGATAAATTTCCTGTAGTATCCAGTTAAGCCCAAAAATCCTCTGACCTGCTTCACATCCATAGGAACTGGTCAATTCTTAACAGCTGTAATTTTACTGGCATCAGTGGAAACCCCCTTGTCACTTATGACATGACCCAGATAAGCAATCTCTTGCTTTTCACATTTACTGAGTTTTACATTCCATTGTTTTTCTAGTAGAATACCCAATACCTTGTCTAGATGCAGGAGATGTTCCTTGAGGGATTTGCTGAAAACTAGAATATCATCAAAGAAACATACAACACGGTGATCCTCACCTCTCAAGGATGGAGCTAGATCTGTGTTCATTGCTCCTTGGAATGTATTGGGAGCCCCAGTCAGCCCCATGGCCACAACAGTGAACTCATAGTGACCAATGTGTGTTTGAAAAGCAGTTTTAAACTCTTCTCCTGATGCAAGTCTGATCTGATGGTATCCTGCTCTGAGGTCCAATTTAGAAAACCAACGATCTCCAGCAAGTTCATCTAGTAGCTCATCAATAATATGAATAGGGTATTTGCTTTTCACTGTGAGTGCATTGACATGTCTGAAGTCTATGACCAACCTCCAAGCTCCTTCTTCCTTCTTTTTGACCATTAGTGCTGGAGAAGAAAAAGGACTATTAGTCACTTGAATTAACGTTCCCTACAACATTTCTACCACCTGCTTTTCCATTTCAATCTTCAGGTGAGGAGGAATTCTGTATGGTCTAATAGACACTGGTTGAGCTCCAGGTATCAGGGGAATACTGTGGTCATACTGCCTTCTGGGAGGTAAACTAGTTGGGGGAGCAAAAACCTCAGCGTACTTGTCTAATAAAGCTTGTATCTCAGGTAACTGCTCACTGTTTTTAGTAGTGATGTTCTGAAAAATTGCCATGACAGTGAATTCACACTCTTCAGGCAATTCCCCTTGTAGGGTAACAGTAGTGCCCTTATACTGGAAGGAGAGCCATTTCTGTTCCCATTCCATGTACATTGGACTATGCTTGGCTAGCCAATCGAGGCCCAAAATACTATCATATCCTCCAAGGGTTAGGACTCTGAAATCATGCACAAAGTTTTCTCCCTGACAACTCCACTGGCAGTGTTTAACCTGCTGTGAACAGCTCAACTTCCCTCCTCCTGCAACCTTGACAGAAACCGACTTAATTCCAGTCATTGTTGGAAACATCTGTTGATGAGAACTGTCCACGAATGAATGAGTGCTCCCTGAGCCAACTAGAAACCTTAGCTCAATACCTTGTAGAAGTACTGGTAAGGTGAGGGACAACTTTGACACACTGTTGCTTACAGCAGCTGCTGAGAGCATCATCAAATTGTCAGAATCACTATCAGATTCATCCAGGGATGTAGCGGGGCTCTGTAATTGCTCAATGAGTTCTTGCACAACTTGTAGCTGCACGGTAGACTTGCACTGATGGTCCTTGGACCATTTTTCACCACAGATGAAGCAAAATCCTTTTGCCTTCCTGAAATTCCTCAGAGAGACCCACTTATCTTTAGTAGTTTCTGGCCTTTGACTGTCAATTGGCCGATGCTCTTCTGCATTTTTGGACTTGTAAGCATACTATCCGGATGATGCAGGAATCCTTTTTGTCGTGGAACTGGCTTGGTGGTATGATACTTCTCCCAATTCTTCGTGTAGCAGAGCTAATTCGTACGCAGTGTCAAGATCTTTGGGTTTTTGCATTGCAATGGCCATGCGGACTCCTGTTTTCAACCCGTCGATGAACCTGGTGGTATAATGCAGTGGATCAGGGATGATTTCATAAGTAGTGAGCTGGACATACAATTTAGAGAATTGATCTACATATTCTTCGACAGAGCTAGTCTGACCAATTCGGAACATCTTCCTCAGCAAATTCTGGTGTTGGTTACGGCCAAATCTCGATTGCAGGAGATTGCAAAATTCAGTCCACTGTAACCCCACTATTCTCCTCTACACAGACTCCAACCAGCGAGCAGCTGCCCCTTTGAATTGAGTGGTGGCGTATGATATTCATCTGCTGTGCTGCGTGCCCCATTGCTTGAAGCAGTCCTCGCATCTCGCTTGCCACAGCCTGGGATTTGAGCCATTTAACCGCGACAGCTCGACTCTCGGCCATGAAGTGTACTACTCACCTTGATCCAGTGCGATGAGCTCTCGGGGAGACTGAAGGCAATTCACGCCCACTCCTGGCCGGAGGTGGGACGTAGATGTTGTGAGCCTTGGACTTACTAAACCTGTCCGCTCCATGGGAATCAGCAGGAACCGCATCCTGGCTTTCTTCGGCGTCTCTGCTTGATGAGGAAGGCCCTCCAGTCCGGCCATTGCAGTCGGCCTTGTCCTGTCGCTCACAATACGAGCGGATCTAGTAGATTTCGAGGAGGAGCTCAGAGCGAACACTGTCGACGCATGCCGTGATGAGACCGTCCAAGGTCTTGGTCGAATCCTGGAGAAATTTGGTCATGGACTTGAGAGGTCTTCGCTATGTACCTTGAGGCGCTGATCGAGGTCGTCGGAGATGGTGGATTTAACGAGCTCGTGGATGCTGCGCCCTTCCGCCGACAGCCCATCCATGGCTTGCCGCCGCCACAATTCGCTTAACCTGGTGCGGTGTGGGTGGTGGGGAATCTGCAGGATGGAACGGCTCTGAATCCAGATGTGAGGGTATAACTTGTATTGATGTCAGATCTATAGCCAATTCGCCATGAATGCTTACACGAGCTCACACATGACACACACTAGCCATTCCCGAAGCCACCAACTCCCTTCCCAATCCTCACGCAACACACACACAACGCATATATCGGCTTACACCCTCAACGGGCCCAGTTTGGGCCTGCAAGCCACTAGGGAAGTCGTCGATCGCGAGTAGACCGTGCGGCTGATGGCCCACAAGTCGAATCCATGTCAACTCGTGCTTCTGGTTGACTGGCTCTGCCCTTGTGAGTGCTGACATGGAAGAAGAAGGGCTACCCCTCCCTGCTCGAGTGCTCGACCTCCAGAAGTTGTAGAAGGAGCCACTACAAAAGAAATACACTTCCGTGATGATACGTGTTTGTCATAGTAGGTCGTGTTTTCTGTCATGCATGTAGTCCCTCCGATCATATTTTCTTTGTGTATAACATCTCACACGCATGCCAAGAAAGGGCTCGCTTGATCTTTCTGGGACTAATTTGCCCCTACTTTAGTGCTGGATTGTTATTAACTTGCATGCAGCCGATTGGCTCTCACATGCGGTTGCCTTGATTCCCTCAACTACCTCTCTCTCTCCACTCTGCATGGCCAACGAGAGAAGGCAAGTATTAACTGCAAATGGTTGCATGCAGCAGCTTTTGGGGGGCATAAGAGGAAAGCATAGGAGAAGTAGGAACACGCAGAGTAAAACGAGAAAAATGAACGGAAGTTACGCGCAGAGTATAAAGAATCGGAGGGAGTACATTCTTGATGATTTTATGACAGAATGAAGATAGTCATACCTGTGCTGTCGTAGAAGTGTTCCACGACATTACCAAAATTATCATCACGGAAGTGTCCACTTCCATGAAGATAAATCGCGCGTCACAGAAGTGCTTTCTGTTGGAAATATGCCCTAGAGGCAATAATAAAAGGATTATTATTATATTTCCTTGTTCATGATAATTGTCTTTTATTCATGCTATAATTGTATTATCCGGAAATCGTAATACATGTGTGAATACATAGACCACAATATGTCCCTAGTGAGCCTCTAGTTGACTAGCTCGTTGCTCAACAGATAGTCATGGTTTCCTAACTATGGACATTTGATGTCATTGATAACGGGATCACATCATTAGGAGAATGATGTGATGGACAAGACCCAATCCTAAGCATAGAACAGGATCGTGTAGTTTGTTTTGCTAGAGCTTTTCCAATGTCAAGTATCTTTTCCTTAGACCATGAGATCGTGTAACTCCCGGATACCGTAGGAGTGCTTTGGGTGCACCAAACGTCACAACGTGACTGGGTGATTATAAAGGTGCATTACAGGTATCTCCGAAAGTGTCTTTTGGGTTGACAGGATCGAGACTGGGATTTGTCACTCCGTATGACGGAGAGGTATCACTGGGCCCACTCAGTAATGCATCATCATAATGAGCTCAAAGTTACCAAGCGTCTGGTCATAGGATCATGCATTACGGTACGAGTAAAGTGAGTTTCCGGTAACGAGATTGAACGAGGTATTGGGATACCGACGATCGAATCTCGGGCAAGTAACATACCGATTGACAAAGGGAATTGTATACGGGGTTGCTTGAATCCTCGACATCGTGGTTCATCCGATGAGATCATCGAGGAGCATGTGGGAGCCAACAAGGGTATCCAGATCCCGCTGTTGGTTATTGACCGGAGAGCAGTCTCGGTCATGTCTGCCTGTCTCCCGAACCCGTAGGGTCGACACACTTTAGGTTCGGTGATGCTAGGGTTGTAAAGATATTAGTATGCAGCAAACCGAAAGTTGTTCGGAGTCCCGGGTGAGATCCCGGACGTCACGAGGAGTTCCGGAATGGTCCGGAGGTAAATAATTATATATGGGAAGTCGAGTTTCGGCCATCGGGAAAGTTTCGGGGTTCACCGGTATTGTACCGGGACCACCGGAAGGGTCGCGGGGGTCCAACGGGTGGGGCCACCCATCCCGGAGGGCCCCATGGGCTGAAGTGGGAGGGGAACTAGCCCCTGGTGGGCTGGTGCGCCCCCTGGGCCCCCCTCTGCGCCTAGGGTTGGGAACCCTAGGGGAGGGGGCGCCTCGACTTGCCTTGGGGGGCACTCCACCCCCCTGGCCGTCGCCCCCCTTGGGAGATCCCATCTCCAGGCCGGCGCCCCCCTGGGGTCCCTATATAAAGAGGGGGTGGGAGGGCAGCCTCACCCTGACATCTGGCGCCTCCCTCCCCCTTGCTACACCTCCTCCTCCCATAGTAGCTTGGCGAAGCCCTGCCGGAACTCTGCTGCATCCACCACCATGCCATCGTGCTGCTGTATCTTCATCAACCTCTCCTTCCCCCTTGCTGGATCAAGAAGGAGGAGACGTCACGCTGACCATACGTGTGTTGAATGCGGAAGTGCCGTCCGTTCGGCGCTAGGATCTCCGGTGATTTGGATCACGACGAGTACGACTCCCTCAACCCCGTTCTCTTGAATGCTTCCGCTCGCGATCTACAAGGGTATGTAGATGCACTCCCCTCTCTTGTTGCTAGATGAACTCATAGATTGATCTTGGTGAACGTAGAAATTTTTTTATTTTATGCAACGTTCCCCAACACTTTATTCAAGGGTGACCGACACGTGGAATCCACCGTATCGGAACGATGTTAAGCTATCGGGTCGGGTTTTGGACCCGATAACCCGTTAACAGCCCCGACCAATAAGGATTTTCCACGTGTAAAATCATCATTGGCTGGAGGAAACGCGTGTCGGCTCATCGTTGGGACAGATGTCATCCACTCATTGGATGGAAGGCACCTATGATACGTAGACACGTGGCAA
Source organism: Triticum aestivum (assembly GCF_018294505.1). Classification (NCBI taxonomy): domain Eukaryota; kingdom Viridiplantae; phylum Streptophyta; class Magnoliopsida; order Poales; family Poaceae; genus Triticum; species Triticum aestivum. Next base: position 78,946,434 of record NC_057795.1, on the reverse strand, counting down.
GGCCCAACAGAGGCCCATTCCTGTGAAAAGGCTGACGCATTTGACTTGGTCAAAAGGTGGCGGGCCGGCCCATGGAAAGCCTATTAAAGGCCTATTCACATATAGCCCATTTACAGCCCGCTAACACAAGGCCCGTTACGCCCTATCCGAATTAGGCCTAGTAGCGTCATCTGGGCCATCCAATATGATTCCATCCTGTTTTCACTTCTGGCGCATGTATGGCCCATGACGTCTTTCGGCCCATATGAGACCCTATGTAACTCTTGGCCTATTAACGGCACGTGGTGAAACTGGCCCGTAATGAACAGTGTATCACTTTACACCCATTAACGGCCCGTGGTGAAACTGGCCCGTAATGAACAGTGTATCACTTTATACCCATTAACTGCCCGTTATTCCGTTGGGCCGTTTCCAACCCATGTTATCTTTCGGCCTTCTCAGAGCCCATTTATTCTTGGGCTCATTTCCAGCGTTCGTTTACTTACGGCCCATTACTGTCATTTTTTGCTTGTGGGCCAAATTCAGCCCGTGGTTACAGTCGGCCCGTTTGTGGTCCGTTAATACGTTGGACCGTTTTCATAGCATCATCAAATACGGCCTATTAACGATGGCCTGTTATGGTTGGCCCATGAACGGAGGATTCCAACTCTAGCCCGTTTACGGCCATAATGCGGTCTGTTTGGCCCATGTTTGGCCAATCGATCATACGACCCGTATAAGGCCCATTGATGGTACGGCCCGCAGAAGGCCCATTATTTCTATGGCCCGTAGAAGGCCTACTGTTTCTACGGCCAGTAGGAGGCCCAGTGTCACTACAGTAAATATTAGCCCATGGTTATTGTGGCCTAGTTTTACAAAAATAGGTTATTGCAGCCACTAGCAAACCGCGGAAAAAGAACTACAATGACTACAAGCAAAAAAATAAACAAGACAACAAAGAAATAAATAAGCAAGCAACTAATGTTAGGCTATCACGGCTATTACACATATTACATCCACTGGACATCAAAGTTCGCCACCAGAGCAAATATAGGGAACAAAGCAGCATATCATATACACTGGTTGTCAAAGTTGGCGACCAGCGCAAATAAATGTCGCAGCAAAACAAATCCAGAACTGAACCCACTTCAGAAGATCTCAAGAAACAATATCCTGGGTACCCATAATGCTGGCAAGATGCTTAGCAAGCTTATTAACTTTCTCTTGTTTGGCGCTTAAATCCTCCAACGCTTGCTGTTGCACCAGAAAATATGCATCTGAATTCTGCATGGACTTCCTCAGTCCTTCAGCTTTCTGTCGCAGCACATCTGATCGATGTCTTTCAACTTGAAGTTGAGACTCAAGAAGACGAACTGATTCAGGCAGCGAGTTTGAAGAGCTTGTGCCAGCAGTAGTGGCCAGTAACTCGAACACTACATCACGACAGGACTTTTAGGTTCCCTCACTGTCATCAAGATAGTTTTTATCAGCTTTCTTGGAGACCAGCAGGGATGTCTCACTATCTTGAACCTTATCTGCATTACTTCCTTTACCATTGGATAACGCGGTACTATTCTCCAATATTTTGTCCGCATTCTAAAAGAGAAACAAGCATACACATCACATGTTTACCATGTTGTATATGAAACTCATTTTGGTAAATGAGTTCAGTAGTAAAGTGGACAGGATAACCGCATGAAACAAACATATATCTATGTACCATGGTCACCTTATGGTCTATATCATTCTAGTTTTTGTTGCCAAATCAAGATAGGGACACAGTTCAAATAATATTTGTTCAAGACAAAGCAGAATAGATAGAATATAAGTGTGGGTAACTATAGAGCAATAACAACACTTGTAATGTGCATGACATGAGAACATAACTGATTATTCAATTGAAACTAAAATCAACATAGAGCAGGTTACAACAGCAAACCAGTTAAAGAAACAGGTTTAAAACATACCTGTTGCGCCATTGGAGTTTCAATTCCATCCTTCAAATTCGAAAATAGTTGGTATGAGTAAATATAGCAATGCAAGAGCAAAGGAGTATGAACCATAGCTATAGAACCTGACCTGAGAACAAATCTTCTTCTCCTTTAAGCGTTGAGTTGGGATTCGGAGTGGTGGTCCTCGTGCTTTGGGCACTGCAGTTCCCTTACTAACTACTCGTGTTTGGGTGCTCTCTAGTAGAGACAATGCTGTGTCAACTAGAACTGGGTTACTATCTACCAGGGTTGGGGTTAGAAGGGGTGTAGCTGGTTCTCTGTCCAACTGGGCAGGGGTACAATCTGCGGGAGTCTGGGTTACGTGTGGTGGATCTGGTTCTTGGGCAAGTACAACCGTGGTTCTATCTGCATCAACTGGTAGCACTATCTTTTCTAAAGACCGTGTTGTTACTCCCTTAGATACTGCCATCACGCTCTCCAATTCAAATGGCTGATAAATAAGAAAAGTAATTGAAAGTATAGACATTGTATGATAGATAGGTGCAATGGATAGTGGGGAATAAAAGAGGGCATGAAATAATTCATATTTATGTTGTCTAACCAAACAGGATAGCATGACACAATTTCACATATATGATGGCTAACTAAACAGGATAGCATGACACAATTTCACATTATGATGGCTAACTAAAAAAGATGGAAAGACATAGTTTAAAATATGAGACTATGTAAACAGGATGACATGACATAACTATATAATGTGTTTATTAAATAGGTTGGCATGCCATAATTCACATACATTCACGGATAGAATGCCATAATTCAAAATATGATGACTGCAAACACTAAACAGGATGAGATGATATAACTATATGATGTCTTTATTAAATGGGTTGCCATGCCATAATTCAGATAGATGATGTGTATGTACTATGTAAACATGATGGCATGATATAATTCAAATATACTCCCTCCGTCCCGAAATACTTGTCGAAGGAATGGATGTATCTAGACATATCTTAGTTTTAGATACATCCATTTTTATTCATTTCTCCGACAAGTATTTTGGGACGGAGGGAGTATGATTTATATAGTAAGCAAGTAAGCAGATGGCAATCCATATATGATGTAAAAACCAAGCAATGCAAGACAACATGCATGACATGGGTAATATAACCCTGCCAAGTTTGAGCATAGACCTCAGGGGGGAAATAGGATTGGTCATCAGTCTCTGAATCCTCCTCCGAGGAGCTCTCTGTAACCAGCAAGATGTCTGCTTCAGCAGGTAGCATTGTCTGCTCTGAATACCTTGTTTTCACTCCAGATACTTCCATCACCGCTTCAAATGGCTGATGCACAGGAAGAGTAGTTGAATATACAAACGTTGTCGACAAATGGAACACGTCATACAAAAAAATGATAGCATGATATAATTCACATACATGATGATTGGCTAAACAGCATGGCATTGCATAATGCACATATATAATGCCTTTGCAACAAGATAGCATTGTATAATTCACATATATAATGTCTTGCAACAAGATGGCAATACATAATTCACATATATGGTAATTAGACACTGAACATGTGGTATTCACACAAAACATGTCTAAACTAATCAAATGACATAGCAATGAGAGACACCATACGCACGATATGAGCAACATAACCCTGCCAAGTTAGAGCATACACCTCGGGGAGGGGGGGATAGGAATGGTCATCTGTCTCTGAATCCTCCTCTGAGGACCTATCGGTAACCAGTGAGATATGCGCTTCGTCAGATAGCATAGTCTGTTCTAAAGACCTTGTTTTCACTCCAGAATTTGCCATCACCGTGTCAAATGGCTGATGCACACGAAGAGCAGTTGAATGTACTAACATTGTTGACAAATGTAATACGTAACGAAAAAAAAGGATGGCCTGATATAATTTACATATAAGATGACTGGGTAAGCAGGATGGCATTGCAAAATTCACATATGTGATGCCTGGCTAAACAAGATGGTGTTGCATAATTCACATAAACGGTGAATAAACTAAACAGATGGCATTCGCTCAAAGGATGTCTAAACTAAGCAGATGACATATTTGATGTATAAAGTAAGCAATGCAAGACACCATATGCATGATATAACCAACATTAGCATGCCAAGTTAGAGCGAAGACCTCAGGGGGTAAATAGGAGTTGTCTTCTCCTTCTGAATCCCCCTCAGAACAGATATCTTCCTCTCAATTACAATCTGAAATGCATGGAGGGTGGCTGCCTTTGCGCCTACCATGGAGCGACGTCTGCATGAAATTTTATTGCCACGCAAGGCTCGTCTCTTTTGCTCTACATGTTCAGTTCCATTGTTTACAATAACAGTCATGCATAGGAATTTCCATTGTTTACAATAACCGTCATGCATAGGAATAAAACATAGTGAGATTATGTAAGGAGTGCATGCAGAAATCCAGAGTGATGGTAGCAACCTATGGATAGACCCAAAACCAATAATAGCTGGTAGATAATGGCTTGAGTTAAAAAATACAGATAATGGCTTCTTTACTGTTTGTTTCCCACCCAACATGAAACTCATAGTAGACACCGGAGATTAACCAGATAGTAGATAGATACTATTGATAGCGGCCCTGATATGTACCCCACAACCATTTAAAAACTCAAGTTTGACCATTAGTTTGGAGCTGACTCAGAGTCTAATCGGTGAACAGGATGATAAAGTAGCATGTAATATTAAGCGATGCATAACATAAGGAGACATGAAAGAGTGTGACCTCTCTTGCGGACCCGTGTAGTACTCGAGGTCATTTGCTCGGCTGATGATTGTAACACAGTTTTCATGGCTGCCAGTGGTAGGGAAGAAGATCTGAGGCGGCGAAAGACAGTCTGGAGGCCGGATCCCTGCTGTGCTGGACCCTTCTGTCGTTGGAGCAGCTGAGCTGGGGTGGACGACGGCGCAGCAGGAGCGGGACAAACCACACAAGGTCTTCTTTGACAACTATCTGTAAGAGAAGTAATTCTGTAAGGGCTCATTTGAATTGGAGGATTCCAACAATGCAGGGATAGGAAATAGACAGGAATAGCATAGGAATGCACGTGCAAAAAAGAGAATTTAAAAACACAGGATTTTTGCCAATCTGGGTGTTTGATTCACAACAATTGGAAGATCACGGGATGCAAAGAAGCATGGTGAGATTAAGTCAAACCACAAGAAAATGTACGGTTATAATGCTATTATGCTACTATCTCTTAGTCTTGTGCTTCATGAATAGGAATTTGAAAAGGAGGACAACTGAAAATTAAAATTCCTATGTTTTTTCTTTCAAGGAGACATCAAAGGAACAAATCCGTGTGCTCAGTGCACAATATATATATAACATGTAGTGTAAAAAAGAGATACAACAAGTGTACAACCTCTTTGGCGAAGCCATGTCGATCTCAGTGTGATTGGGTTGGCCGGTGAGGATGCTTCAGCTGACTTTGCTGTCGGAGGAGGGGAAGAAGATCTTAGGCGTCTGGAGATGGAGCCCGAGGTACTGCTCCGCTGTGATGGAGGGTTTCGTCGTTGGAGCAGCTCCGGTGAGTTGTACGACACCTAGGCTGAAGCAGGAAAAGAGAGACAACGAACAACGTTAACCTGAGTGGAATTCTAATAGCATCTCCAATACATGACGTCAAATACATAACCACAAAGTGCTAGATGTAAAATACATCAGCCACTCATCTCTGAATTTAACTGTCAAAAGTGAACTTAACTGTCGAAACTGAACTTAATTGTCGAAACTGAACTTAACTATAGAAACTGAATTTTGCTGTCGAAACTGAATTTTGCTGTCGAAACTGAACGCACTAGCAAGGTGAGGCTACACGTCGGTCGACTGACTTTTTCATCTCTGGTCAGTCGATTTTGCAGCTGTTGGATACGAAATCAAGGGCCCGCGGTTCATCTTCAACCTCCGCCCCCTGAGCCGCCAGCCACCACCGGCCAAGCAGCCCCCCACCGCCCTGCCCGCCCTGAAAACACTCCCCACCGCCGGTCCGCCGCCGCCCCGGCCATCCCTCTAGGCCCCCCCGTGCCGAGCTTTTTCTCCGGCGATCCTCACGCCACCGCCCCGCCAACGCCCCGCCACCGCCGGCGACCACCGCCCCATCCTGAAGCCTAAGATAGATAGTGGGGTACCTCTTCGGCGAGCCCCCCTCCCCGCTGTGGTTGGTTCTTCCTTCACCCCGGCGAGCAACTCCCCCCACCTCCTGAAAATCGACTGACCGAAAAGTCGATTCAGTCAATTGAAGTGTAGCTAAATCGGAGCAGCATCGCAAGCAAGAGCAACAGCGAGAGCAGCAGCGCGAGCAAGAGCAATAGCAGGAGCAGACCAGGCAGGGGACCGAGATCAAGAGCAAAGCAGCAGCGCGAGCGAGAGCTAAAGCAGCAGCAGCTCCTACTGATGTGGACGTCGCCGCCGAGTGAGCGACGCCGTGGAGGAAGTGGCGCGACGCCGCCATGGATGGAGTCGCGCCGTGTCGGCTCGTGACCGTGCGCCGGCAGCACCGTGAGATCGAATCAAGAAGAAAATGCGGTGATTAGTGTACAACCTCTTTGGTGGCGCCGATTAGGCTGCAGCTTCATCCGAGGAAATGGTGATGATGATGCTCTTTCTGTGGTGCCGGTGAAGACGGCGGTGTGGGAATGGAGGTGGCGCGAAAGACGAGGGAACGTTGGGGCAGCTCCTTGGTGGTGGAGGACGGGGTGGCTGAACCGGCGGGACGATGAGATCGACGATGGATCCTCATTCGGTACGGTGGATGAGGGACGTCGAGGTCTTGCTGTGGACGACGTCGTCGGGGAAGAGGCTCCGGTTGGGTGGCGGACAGAGCAGGGTGTGGGGTTTCATCCCGTGTTTTTGCGGCCTCGGTGTACGAATGGGTGGGCGGATGGGATGGCAGTGGGGAACCATGGCTTAGAGACGCACTTGTCCGAAATGTGGGGTAAGTTACGAAAGTAGCCCCCACCGATTTGAGGCGGTTCTTTCGGTTAAGGGGTACTACGGACATTTCGCGTGTCGGGATTTCACAGGAGGTGGGAGTTTCGCGCGCATTGTAATTTCAGAATAGAAAGGCGCAGGTTGAGATGGAGGGAGTTGTCAGAGCACAACGAGACAACGATATATCTTAAATATTTCGTGCTAACAAGGCGCGGGTTGAAATTTTCGGACAAGCCTAACGTGTACTGTACCAAATCAATGCGCACTACAAATGTCATTCAAAACTTTGAATTCATGTTATGTTCAATCAAAATATTTTGCTATGTGTATAATGCATGCACCTACTACTCAAATGAACGTTTTTAGTGCATTCCAAACGTATATACTACCGCTTCAATATGAACTAAATTTGAATTCGTTTCTCTATTTGAATAAGATCTACAGTAATGATTGTTGTGAAGTCAAAGCATTTGAATTCGTTTCTCTGTTTTAATAAGATCTACAATCATCATTATTGTCAAGTTAAACCATCGTTTGTGTATTATCTTCACAGCACACCACATGATTAGTCTCGAGTTACATATGAACTATGTGTACTATATGAACTCGAACTAGATTTTTTGAATCCACTTTATTTTGATTTCAAATCACATTACATTTCTAGCTCTAGCTAGATCTTCATAATCTAAACCATGTCTCATATGTATAATGTGTTTATCACATTATGTATGGTGCCCCGCCCCCTATGCCTACAAGTATTTAGATGTGAGTTGCAAACACCACACATTACCACAAATTCAAATAAAATGTGAGAATGTTCGATATATAGTATTGTTTAGATTGCTCGATATTTAGTTGTAAGCTGCAAACGCCACACATTATCACAAATGCAAATAAAATGTGAGATTGTTTGATGTATAGTATGGTTTAGATTTTTCGGCATTTAGCTATGAGTTGCAAACGCCATGCATCATCACATTATGGTATAACATGTGCACATCACGTGTATCACCGCTATATTCATGCATGCAATGTAGAAAACACTATGATCTCCTATTCAAATATATGAATCCACTTTCATATCAAATTATGATCTTTGTTAGTCTCTTACACCCACACAATCCTCTAACCTTTGTAGCTACCACTAACTTTCTCTCGTGCATGCACACGCCCTCCTCGCCCTCCCCCTCCCTCGGCATTCTATCCACCGGGCACATTCATTTTTTTCTTTAGGTCGTTTTCCCAGAGTCTCCACAACTCCTTTCCGACACACACCGATCGATAAACCTCTCCAGCGATGCCTGCATACAACATAGACACACACCTTCAATCTCCTCCTTTATGTGTCCTTGCCTCATGTCTCTCATACGGTCAGACACACGTATAAACTCTCGCCCCTCTTTTCATCGATCTCACAACCGCACACTCCTCCCCCTATCTAGCTAGTGGTTGGGCCTCTCGCACCACCTCCTAGCTCCATTCTCTCTGTCTATCCGTCTCATTGGGCCTTATTTGCCTCTAACAAATGGACGTACACCGACCGATCTCTTACTATACATATAGATAGCTAGGTCCTTATAACTCATTTTTACCCACACGTCGACCGATCTACCTCATTAGTTGTCTCTCTCCCTTCCTCCAACAAACAACAATTGATCTACCGATCTAGTTAGGTTTGCTTACCAAACACATGGTTCCCCTTCATCATCCATGGATGTGTCCCGACAGATCTATCATGCACAGGCACACACAGAAACACATCCCCACTCTTATTGATAACATTGCAGCTCCACCCTCAGTTTGTCTAGTAGGCCTCTCCCAACATCTCCGAGAAGCAACTCCATCACCCATCCAGCACTCAACCCCTCTTCCTCCCTCTCCCTCCCTCTCTCCCTCCTCTCTCTCTCTCTCTCTCTCTCTCTGTCCCATCATATTTCCCGTCCTTCAGTTATGTATGGATGTCGACTGATCTCCCTCAAAACATAGTTGGGTCTCTCCTTCTCAACACATATACGAGTCGTTCTAACTCTATAGTTAGGCCTCTGCCTACCCCTCCCCCACCCCCTCCCCCCACACACATCGATACATCGAGCGCTCTAGTCATGTCTCCCTGCAACACACAAACTTGACATGTGCCCTCTAACATTCCGGTAGGCCAGTCGCCCTATATCTTTGACTTGCACACACACACAATTTTGATGGCTCTCTTCATCGATCTCGCACCCGTGGTTGGGTTTTTGTTTTTTTTTTGTTTTGCATTTTGTTCATGTCTTGCATTTCATCATCGCATCATTCGCATTGCATTGGCACTCCGTTGCCGTCATGTTTTAAACTCGTAGTCGTTCGTAGTTGCCGCATTTCCCCCTTGCCTTCGTTGACCGATCCGAGTCTAACCGGGTTTTCGATTCCCTCTTGTCTGGCCATTTGACCCCTCTACTCTTTACTCAAACCCCTCGCGCGCGTCCGAAACTTCTCCCGGACCCGACCCGGGTTGTCATGACCAATGGGTCCGGATCATCTCCAAATATCTATAAAATATCTTTGTTTTCTTATTTGGACTCCCTACCTATTTATTCTTGACCGTCCGATTTAATCGGAAGGTCCAAATCTATCCTAAACCCCCATTTCCCTATATATAGACCAACTTCATACCTAATCTAAACTAACCCTAAAATCTAGGACGTTTGTCCCTCGCGCCGCCGCCGCCGCATCTTCCTCAGGATCACCAGCGATCCAGCCGCTGCTCTCCACCTCGCAACCGCCCACACACACCCAGCCTCATCATCCCTGATCCAAAATCCTCCCTCGTTCAACACCAGCCAACCCAAATCCATCCCCTCCTCGATCTACCTCCCTGCCCGAGCTACTCACCGCGCCCGCCGCTGCAAGTTCCTCGCTGCGCCGGTCCTCTATTTCGTTGGAGCAGAGACGAGGCAACCGCTTCAGCCCCTGGCCCCGCTTGATGTGGATCGATCCGAGGCAGCAGCCTCTCGCCCGAGCCTCTCCTCCGTTCCCGTCGCTGCCGGCGACGAGCCGCAGCTCGCCGGGGCGCCCAAACGCCATCAACAACGAAGCCAGCAGGCTGCCGTCCCTCTCCGCCTTCTCCTGGAGCCCCTCCCATGCTCTCCTCCTGCAGCTCGCCTCGCCGGAGTTCGGCGCCACCGGAGCACCACCACCAGGCTGACCTCTTCCTTCCTTCTCCTCGTGCCCCTCTTCTTCTATCAAGTCTTCTCCTCTCTGAAACTGCCGCGCCACCATTTTCTTCAGGTACTAGCTCCGCCTGGCGCCCTGGCCGACGACCTCCTCAAATCCGGTTGCTCCGCCTTGGATCCGACCGGAAAGGGCCCTCGTCCGCGCCCCTGCCAAGCTCGCATCCCGCCGCCGCGCTGCCGTTCCTCGCCCCGCACCGTCGACCTGCGGCAAGCGCCCCGCGTCCCTCTGCTTCCTCCACAAACACGAGCGGAGCACTTCCGCTCGATCCAGTCCCCGTTGACCGCGAGCGTCGGCTGGCTCACAGCCGCACAGGCCCAGCTCCCTTCGCCCGCGAGGCCTAGCTCCGCGCACCCCCTTCCAGCCTCCTGCTTCCTCTCTCCACCGACTGGGCTTGGCCCATGGGTGAGCAGCCCCCCTCCAGCCCTCTCCTGTACACCTGGCCTAGTCAGATTCGGCCCGTGCACATTTTTTTCTCGCCTGCGAATTTATCTATTTATCCAGCGAATTAACAGATTTGCAGAAACCCCCTTGCACTTCATGCATTTAATAACTCAACAACCGTGCATCAGATTAAAATGATTTAAACATGTAAAATGCTTAGAATTTTGTGTAGATTAATAATATGCCACTTTCATCCATGTTAATTTTTTTTTAAAATGTTGTTTGTTTAAATTTGCTCAAATGCCATGCTAAAATGATTTATTTCATAACTAAATAACCGTAACTCTGTTTAAAATAAACTTTATATGTATTTGGGGTGAAAAAATGCATAGATTAACATGTTGCACTTCATTTTCCTGTTTATCAACTATAAAATATGGTTTAGGTTAATGCATATATACTGCATATATACTTCATTTTCCTATAGATTAATGCATAGATCCTTGCTATATATACTACCTAACCCTAGATCCTAGTCTATCCCATCCACCAAATCCCCTTACCCGCCGCCAGCCAACAACCTCCCCCCTTCTTCCTCGGGATCCTCCCAGATCCACCCAACCGGATTGCTCCGACCAGCTCCCTTGTTTTCCGCCGCCACCCAGTTACAGCAAGCCACCACATTCTTCTCCTCGTCTCTGCAGCGAACCCAACCAGCACCTCCAGCGCCTCCCCGACGGCCTCCTCTCCGTCGAACCAGGCCAGTGCTGCCGCTCGCCGTACCTTCTCCTCCTCCCTCCCGCAATCTCCATTTCCCTCCGATCTCTAACCTCTCGGACCTCTCTCTTTTCCTCAACAGGAGTTGCCGCAGCCGCTGTCGTTCCTGGCCTCGCCCGCATCCTGTTGCCGTGTTGACCGAGACTGCGTCGGCCTCCAGCCAGCGTCGAGTCGCCTGCCCCAAGCTTCACAGGCGCTTGGAGTTCAAGCCCCGCGCCTGCAGCCTCTCGTCCCGCAGCACGCCCGTCCTCAGAGCCCCCCGCTAGGAGCTCCTTCCATTTGCTCGCTTCGACCCCGGGTCGCCGGAGACAACAGGGAATCTCCTCTGCCTCGCCCCGTTCGCCCGCAAGTTCCACAGCGCTACCGGAGCTCCCTCGGCCGACGAGAACCACCTGCAGATGAGCCCCTCGTCGCTCCTTCCTTCCCCTCCCCTGCTTTCTAGTCCCTCCTCTCACATCTCTCTCTCTCTGAACCAGGAACCCCATCGATGGTCGCGTCCTCGTCGTGCGCGTCATCACCCGTTCGTCCCTGCCGGCAGCCGCGCTGCTCCCCTTCCTCGTCATCCCTCCAACCGGAGCCCCGCCGTCGTCAGAGTCCGACGCCAATCCGTCGCCCCGCCAAGTCCCTCATCCTCCTCTGCTTCAAGCAGGAGGACAAGACGCCCCGATCTGCGCCTCCCCTTGCCGGATTTGGACCCCGGCGCCTCCCCGCGTTCCGTTCCGACCAGTCCCCGCCAATTCCGTCGCCAGGACCCCCCCCCCCGCGTCTTCCCTCCATCTCCATGGTCGAGCTGCTGCTTGTGTTCTTCAGAAACGAGAGCAACATCTCGCTCATTCTGAGCATTGACCGCGCCTGCAGCGCCTGGGCCAGCAGCCTCCAAGCCCAGCAACCAGCGCCCTCTCCACAGTTCTGGGCTTGGCCCATGGTGAGAAACCCCCAAGCCCTTCCTGTGAACTATTGGGCCAGCCTTTGTTTCGGCCCGCTCATATTTTTTTTCCCTGCCTGCGAATTTAGCATTATCCAGTGTATTACAGTTTTACAGAAAACCCCTATTGTTCATGCATTTAATAACTAACAAAATATGCATCATATGTAAATAATTTATATATGTAAAATGCTTAGAATTTCATCTAGTTTCATAATATGCTGCTTTCATCCATGTTTAAAATGTTTAAAATGATGTTTGTTTAAATTTGCTCAAATGCCATGTTAAAATGATTTATTTCATAACTAAATAACAGTAGCTCCGTTTTAAATAAACTTTATATGTAAATGGGGTGGAAAAATGCTTAGTTTAACATGGTGGACTTTATTTTCCTGTTTAACAACAATATAATATGTTTTAGGGCAGAATAGTACCAAATCCAAAATATGCATATGGGGATTTTCCGGAATTGTTGTTTGATTGTTCCGGCCTCATCTAAACTTGCCTAGATAGGTAGTTTTCATATGCTTCACCCCTTGCCATGGTTAATAACATTTAATATTGTTGGGTACATAATCGAGATCAAACTAAATAATTGCATGTGGTGTTTTGTCAGTATGCAACTCGTTGCATATTGAGCTCCACTTAACTTGTACTATTGTTTGTTGAAGTTTGCCATGCAAGGCCTTATTAAACCGGACATGCATCATACTTGTTTGTGCATCATGCCATGTTTATGCTTGTGCATTTACCATGTTGTTTGTTTCTTTCCGGTGTTGCTTCTTAGTTCCGGTTATGTTGCGATTGCGAGGATTCGTTCGACTACTCCCATTCGTCTTCTTCATGAACTCGTTCTTCTTCCTAGCGGGATTTCAGGCAAGATGACCGTCACCTTGGAACTCATTACTACCACTGCTATTCTAGTTGCTTCATTCTATCGCCTTGCTGCGCTACCTATCACTTGTTCTTCAAGCCTCCGAAATTGCCATGTCAGCCTCTAACCTTTTCACCCTTCCTAGCAAACCGTTGCTTGGCTATGTTACCGCTTTTGCTCAGCCCCTCTTATAGTGTTGCTAGTTGCAGGTGAAGTTGAAGATTGCTCCATTCTGGATAGGATTATGTTGGGATATCATAATATTTCTTATTTAATTAATGCATCTATATATTTGGTAAAGGGTGGAAGACTCGGCCTTATGCCTGGTGTTTTGTTCCACTCTTGCCACCCTAGTTTCTGTCATACCGATGTTATGTTCCTGTATTTTGCGTTCCTTACGCGGTTGGGTGATTTATGGGACCCCCTTGACAGTTCGCTTTGAATAAAACTCCTCCAGCAAGGCCCAACCTTGGTTTTATCATTTGCCTCACCTAGCCCTTTTTGCCCTTGGGTTTCTGGAGCCCGAGGGTCATCTTTATTTTACCCCCCCCCCCGGGCCAGTGCTCGTCGTGACTGTTGGTCCAACCTGTCAGTCGCCGGTGGTCACCAGGGGCAACTCTGGGCTGGCCTACGGGAAGTTTGGACAATCCGGTGTGCCCTGAGAACGAGATATGTGCAGCTCCTATCAGGATTTGTCGGCACATTCGGGCGGCTTTGCTGGTCTTGTTTTACCATTGTCGAAATGTCTTGTAAACCGGGATTCCGAGTCTGATCGGGTCTTCCTGGGAGAAGGTATATCCTTCGTTGATTGCGAGAGCTTATCATGGGCTAGTTGGGACACCCCTGCAGGGTATAAACTTTCGAAAGCCGTGCCCGCGGTTATGTGGTAGATGGGAATTTGTTAATGTCCAGTTGTAGATAACTTGACACCAGATACGAATTAAAACGCATCAACCGCGTGTGTAGCCGGGATGGTCTCTTCTCGGCGGAGTCCGGGAAGTGAACACGGTTTTGGGTTATGTTTGACGTAAGTAGGAGTTCAGGATCACTTCTTGATCATTGCTAGCTTCACGACCGTTCCGCTTGCTCTCTTCTCGCTCTTATTTGCATATGTTAGCCACCATATATGCTTAGTCGCTGCTGCAACCTCACCAATTTACCCCTTCCTTTCCCTTTAAGCTTTGCTAGTCTTGATACCCATGGTAATGGGATTGCTGAGTCCTCGTGGCTCACAGATTACTACAACAACAGTTGCAGGTACAGGTTACACGATGATCATGACGCGAGAGCGATGTTTGCTTGTTTGGAGTTCTTCTTCGGCTTCTTCTTCGATCAGGGGATAGGTTCTAGGTCGACAGCCTGGGCTAGCAGGGTGGATGTCGTTTGAGTTTCTGTTTGTGTTTCATCCGTAGTCGGATGATGCTCTTATGTATTGTGATGTTGTATTCGTGTGGCATTGTATGCATCTTGTATGTATCCCCATCTATTATGTAATGTTGATGTAATTATATCCACCTTGCAAAAGCGTTTCAATATGCGGTTCTATCCTTGGTGGGACCTTCGAGTCTCTTTAGGATAGTGTCGTATATTGGGCGTGACATGGTAGTACTCCTAAATCTACACGGTGGTGCTACTAGTACTAGTAGTAGTACTACCAATGTAGTACTCCTAGGAGTACTAGCACTGTACTACCCGTTGGTCAAATTATTATGTGCTGCTCCTCATAGTGAAGTGACAAGACCCTGCGCCAGAGATGACACCTGAGTATAGGCGCCGTGTTCGGCATACCATAGTCAGACTCGCCATCTGCAGTCACTATCATCATGGCTGTAGGGCTAGCCTCCTTACAACTAGCCCTGTTCGACATAATTTCCCGTGCGTAGATGCCCGTGCATGGCACGGAACACCAAGATTGGGGGTGGACTGCTCCGGCAGCGGCCATCGCGCCAGATTTTTCCACGGCCTTCTAGATGTGCTGGGGAGGAGATAACGCTGATTGTGAGAGACAAGGAGTTGTTTGTAAATAGGGAACAAGTGCGGGCATCTTTTTGCAAAAATGGACAAGCTTGGTTTGTATGCGTCAGATCTAGATCCGATGGCTACTGGTGAAAGATGGGATGCACAACATCATCACCAACTCATGACCTGTTTGATTCACAGGATTTTGAAAACGCAGGAATAGGACACGGAAATATTACAAGTTTCAAATTGATATTACAAATGTTAGGAATAATGCTGCACCTAGGAAGAGGGAATTACTAGGAAGTTCACGTAAGAACTTTCATTAATTTAGGTGGATGCAGCATTATCGTACAAACTAAAATCCACCGCCCTGACAAGTCACTAATGGGCAAATAAGTTTTCGAGTCTCTGGCCACTTGATGTTTCAAAAACAAATTCAGCTTCTGCGGAGACTTTGTCATATAGGCTTAGACGCTTGCGGTGATCAGCACGCCATTCATTGTTGCGCCAGAGAAAGCCAAACCTCATTACCTTGAGCACACTTGCCTCCAGAACAAAGAACCTGGCCAATTTAATCTCAGATGTGCTGCCTCGGTAGTCGATCAAATCAATTTCTGTAAGATGGAGATCAAGGCATTCGATGGGATTGTTATAGTGCAGCACATTTTTCACTTTCGGGTCTTTTTTTATCTGTAAAAGAAGAGAACATATTAGAGCAGCTGGCTGCATAAGATTGTCGTGTCATCAAGAGGTACCAATATCATTCGCTCATACGATAGGGTTGGCTGGCTAGTGATATTTTTTGACTCTCTCTCTCTCTCTCTCCCTCTCTCTCTCTGTTTCTGTTTCCTCTCATTTAACTAGGAGCACATGAAGAGCTTGGGCATTTATTGCCTTCCACTATGTGGCCGATGCCATATTTCGCAAAAGTATGCCACATAATACGCATCGATGTCAAATCAAAAGATTTTGGCACCGCTCTCGCGATGTGAGAGAGTTGGCACCGCTGTGCACACAGACCCACATGTATAAACAAATCAATCAAACCAACTACACCAGCCTCTCACTCTCCTAAACAAGTGTTTTTTTATTGCCTCAGTCCTCTCTCTCTCCCACGCAGTGTTTTTTCATTGCGTGAGTTAATTTGGCACCGGAGCAAAGTAGTTGCTCCAGATTGGGGCATCAAGTGAGCAATGGAGGGGCATCGATGCCACATGCATCACAATTGAATTTCGCACATGTTTTGGCCTACATAGCCCACTTTTGTACTCCCTCCGTCCCAAAATTCTTGTCTTAAATTTGTCTAAATACGGATGTATCTAGTTACAGTTTAGTGTTAGATACATCCGTATCTAAACAAATGTAAGACAAGAATTTTGGGACGGAGGGAATACTACATCGTATTTAGTATAAACTTTTGACCATAGATTTACCTAAGAAAATGCCAATGCATGTCACTAAAAATTACACCATTTGAAATCATGTTCAAATACGAATCCAACGATATAGTTCTTAGTGACATGCATTAACATTTTGTCAGTTAAATCTATGGTCAAATTTTGATACTACAAAATTGGAAGAGTAAACCAGGACAGAGGTAGTACTTGACCTTAGGGTAACCCTAGAGTTACTGGAGTAGTCTAAGTTACTTTCCACTATGACTAGCCTAGGCTACTATAGTAGTACCGCATAAAAATGATGCAGGTGATCATGTGAGAAAAAATACTAAAAACATTTCTTTCGGTGCAGTGCGTAGATGTAGTTTTGAACACTACACTTGTCATCATAATTTGGGAAAATTACGAAAAAATTGAGCTACATTGTGATTACCGTTTACTAATAGGAAAGAAGTTTCACCTCGATGAGTAGCTTCTCCGTGCATGGAAAGCATGTAAGGAATCCAACAACTTGATCCAGATTGCGGCCGATAGATTTTAGTGCTAAGATCTTCACTGTGAGCATGGACTGGGTCAAGCTTGTGGGAATCATTTTCTGGAAGACGGTCATAAATACATCAAGAAGAAATTTTAAAAATGTGAATTTCAAGAAGATGGAGAAGAAGATGAGTGATGTACCTGAATGATTATGGATCCAATAAAGAGTTCGGAGAATTTGGCAGATGAGTACACCAACGCTGTCAATTTCGGCGCGTCAATGACCCTGATTTTTGTTGGACCTTCTAGATCCGATACAAACAATCTCTTAAGGAAAGGCGCATTCTCAATGACCATAACGTGGAACAGCTGGAGTGATCTCTTCCCAATTGATGTCTTGTTGCAGGGCCAACAAGACACATAAATCCATCGGAGATTCGTTGAGGCGATGTGGAGGCTAATGAACCCGTGGATCTGCTCAAGACGAAGGTACTCGAGCGCAGTACAGCTGCGGAGAAGGTGCTCCATAGCCTTCTTCGAGATGACAACATCGAAGAGGTCGAGCTGCTTGAGTTGAGGGAGAAGAAGGGCGGGCGCGGCATCAATCTGGGGAAGATAGCAGGAGCTGAAACTGGTGCGGCGCAGCGTTGGCGTGAGGCCGAGCGCGGACGGCGGCAGAGAGCGACATCGTCCAGCTTCAAAGCTGAGCTCCTCGAGCTGATCTAGGGCGGGGGATAAGAACCACTCGTCGAACTTGGGTTGGACCTTGCAATTGGTACTGAACATGCGGATGTCAAGGAGTCTGGCTGGCCCAGGGTGCGATGAAAGGATCTTGGAGACTGCGGCCATGCATTTGCAATCCCCGTCGCAGAGGCAGCTATCAACGGTGAGGTTGAGGGGGACGCAGCGCCAGAGAGGGCGCCACCACCGGGAGAGCAGGGTGGTCCGCAAGGCAGATTTGGTGGGGAGGAGGCCGATGATGACGAGCAGCATGTCGTCGGGGAGGCTGCTGATGAAGTCCAGGCTCGCCGGATGCGGTTTTCGCTCGAGCGGCCTCTGCTTGTTGGCTGCCTCGCCGTCCATCTCAACAGGTGGCGACGCCGGTGTACATGTGTGCTGGTGTGTGTTGTGTGCTGGGTGTGTGCGAGTGCGTCCTTCTGTGCATACCGCCGCGCAGTGGTGAATTTTGCGCGAGTGCGTCCTTCGCGCGCAAGAAGTTTGTCCTCAATGCGCCCTCAATTTACTAGCGTGCGGGGTGCTACCCCGAGTGGTTTCAACTTTGTTTCCTTCACCGCGTGTCAGATGGGCCTCTAGTTTACTTATTTTCACCCACTACCACATGGGCCAGCACACCAAGATACAGAACACGAGCTGACAACACAACATGTGGATTGGGTGATCGGTCAACTAAACAATATACAGAGCTATATGCTGACACAGTGAGCGTATAATCCATCAGTATAGAGAGTTCGAGTGAGAGGGGAGGCCCATGAGAGATAGCAGAGAGAGAGAGAGAGAAAGAGCTACTCCCTCTGTTCGATAATGTAGTTACAACATTTTTTTAAAGTCAAACTTTTGAAACTTTGACCAAGTTTATAAAGAAATTACTTATATTGGCAATACCAAAGATAAATGATAGTATGAAGTAAGTACATGTTGTGATGAATCTAGTGATCATTCCAGATGTAAATGTTTTTCTCCACATATACCTAGTCAAACTTTCCTGAGGTTTGACTTTTCAAAACATCCATATGCTTATGGACATGACAGAGTCCCTAACGAGAGAGAGAGAGAGAGAGAGAGAGAGAGAGTGAAAAAAGTGTGTGTGCATGTGTGAAAGAGACATGGACAACACACGATAAAAGTGAAGAAAAAGCGTGCGTGTCTTATGCAAACATATCACACATGCATCTTTGACAATGGAGGCAAGGTGAGGAGATAGTGTGTGGTTGTTTGGAATCGAGAGAGGAAGACCCCTAGCACGTGGCCAAGAGGGGTCTGACAAACAAGGGAGAGAGGTCGAGAGAGACGTACGGAGAAAATGCAGACATGGGGAAGAGAGAGTGTATGTTTGTCATAGAGAGATTCCCTGGAGATCGTGATGGGACTACATGGGTGGGAGATCGAGTGGCAAGGTGTGTGCGCGATAGAAGATGCCTCGAGAGATATCGAGATAGACGTATGGATGGAAGGAGACAATATGTGTGTTCCTGATGGCTAGTAAGAGATAATCATACTTAGGAGGGGGGGAGTGCTTGCACCTATGGCCCTGTTTGGATACTGTAACTCAGTTAGAGGTTAGAGTTAGATTCTAACCCTGAACTAACTCTAAGTAAAGAGGTGTTTGGATGGCAGGGTTAGATGGAGCGCGGATACGGCAAGGCACCTTCACGGGCGGTGCGAGAGGGAGGGAGGGAGAGGACGAGAAGCTTCAAGGAAGTGGGGAGGGATCTGCTGCGGGGAGAGTGAGAGAAAAAAAGTGTTTATTAGTGGTCCCGAGAAGAACTAACCCAAATAAGCACCTCTTGGATGGGTTAGTTTTTTTGGATGGGTTAGATGCATCTAACCTAAACTAACCCTCCTATTTGGATCTTTTTTGGTTAGTTGACTCCAAACTAACCCAAACTAACTCTAACCCATTGATCCAAACAGAGCCTATGATGGAGTGAGGGATTATGGTACTTAGGGGGATGCGTGTCACATGGAGAGAGAACAAGGGAGGAGAGTGTTGGATGGGTCTATATGTATAGCGCGAGCGAGACATGTGTATGTGTGAACCAGGGAGATAAAAGGCCCGTTTGGCTTGCGTCGTGAGAATCTTTTGCATGGCCTGGGGTTGTGCCCAGATTTCATGCACGCTTGTTTGGTTGCTACCCTGTGAAAAAGAAAGCCCGCCTGGGCTGGGTTCCCTCTTGCACTTTAATTATCCTGGATGAACTCCAGACACTGCAAGTAGCCTAGCCCAAGCGACCGATTTCGAATGCCTCGTCGTGCCTGGTCGTGCGGCCACGAGGCTAACAGCAACATGGATGGATATTAGCATTAATTAATTGATGCATGGATTGATTGATGGGACGTTGATGCTTGGCCTGGCCCAGGCATGAACCAAACGCTCCAGCACCACACAAGCCTGGCCAGGCAGAAATATTTTACATCTGACGTCCACACCAGGCAGTACCGACCATCAAGGCATGAGGGTCAGGTCATGAACCAAACTGACCAATAAAGTTTGAGTGAGATTGAGGAGCCCCGATAAGGCTGAGTGGTGCGTCAGATAGCTGAGAGGGGGAAAGAGATATTCCATCCGCTCGATAATGCAGTGCAGGTAAATTTTTTAGAAGTCCAAATTTGGAAACTTTGATCAGGTTCACGCAAATGTTATTTATATCTACAATACCAAAGATACATCATACAAAACTACATCTGATGGTGAATCTAATGGTATATGTTTGTCATACTAGATGTAATTCTTTTTCTCCACGTACATGGTCAAACTTTGTTATGTTTGACTTTTAAATAAATCTATGTGCTATGGACGGAGGTGAGTGCCTCAGTCGAGACAGATCAAGTGTGTGTGAAGGAGAATGAGTAAGTGTGCAAAAAGAGCATGTGTGTGAAAGAGAAAGTGACAACAAACAATAAATTAGATTGAGAGTGTGTTTTTTTGTTTCTTATGCGAACATATCACGCATGCATCTCCGAGATGGAAAAGCGAGGCGAGGAGATACACGAAGATAGCTAGTGTGTCATCGTTTGCAATGGAGTGAGACACCCCTGTAGCACATGTCCAATAGAGGTCTGGCCAAGAAGGAAAAAAGGTCGAGAGGGACACATGGATGGCATGGACGCATGGGAAGGGAGAGAGGGTGTGTTTGTGATAGAGAGATCCCCTCGAGATCGTGAGGGGACTATATGGGTGGGAGATCGAGGGAGTGCGTGCGCGATAGTAAGATGCCCCGAGAGAAATCGAGATAGACCATGCACATGTTTGTGATGGAGACTAAGATTAGCTAGTCATATACATATACGGGGGACTGTGTGTGCCTACAATTGAGTGAGAGACCATCATACTTGGCTAGTTGGGCATGAGATTGTGTGTGTGTGTGTGCGTGTGAGATGGAGAGAGAACAATGGAGAGAGATAGACTTTTAGATGGGCCTATCCAGTGCGAGTGAGATATGCATGTGTATGTGTGACCCAAATGGATGGAGAGTTTGAGAGAGGGGGGGGAAGAGCTCCGAGATGACATAGTGGTGCGTGAGAGAGTTACGGGCAAAGAGACAAGGAATTTGTGTGCATACGATGAGTGCACCCAAGATATCTAGCTTTGACTAGCTAGAGTATCATACATAGTGTGCGAGAGAGACCTATAGATGGTGTATATATGAATGCGGACTAGAAAGACCCCCCCCCCACACACACACAAAGAGAGAGAGAGAGAGAGAGAGAGAGAGAGAGAGAGAGAAAGGGAGAGGGGCCAACAAGGTTTTTGTGTCGGATGCGTGCGACAGAATTGAAGATCGCCGGCGAGAGAGTGAAAGAGAGAGAGAGAGAATAGGAGTCCGGGAGAGGGGGAGGTCGCGTTTTATGCATCAAAGACTGATATAAACTTGCATTCAAATATTTAAATTGGAGACCATGTTGTCTGCTATCCACACATGAGTGGATATATGCGTATATCAAACAAGTTCATTAATTTGACTTTCAACATGTTCATGGAGTACTATAATACTGTACAACATGCTACTCGATTGAGGTTTTCAATTTTGGATTTAGTTCACTATTTTGACCTATTAAACGAGCTAGTTCATTGAATTGAGATATTTCATTTTGGGTTTGATTCACGTTTTTGAGTGGGTCAACTATTTGTCATATAGTAAATCGCTAGCAACGAGCATGTAAAAACACATTACTCCCGAGCATCATCTCTCCATCTAAAAAAGAAGTGGCAAGCTAATATTTCAAAATTTGATTCGAATCGACTTGGTAAGGTAGACGTGGATGCTCGTTCTCCCAAAATTTGAATGAACAGTTAAACATCCTCTCTGCTCGGTGGAATTCGCCCAAGCAAATAAATGGGAGACACGAAATTACCGTCCTATGTGGGACACGCATCAATTGCCCGTTGTACATCGAGGGTAGGTTCGTAACTTCATCCAAGCGCGCCTTCTCCTCGGCCGAAATGACATGTGCCGACTAATTCATAAACCATGGTCGGCAAAACACGCTCTCCTCGCACGAAATAGCTCGCGCCCACTATTTCAAAACACGCTCTCCTCGCCCGAATTCGCTCGCGCCCATTATAGTTCAAAACACGCCCTCCTCGCTAGAAATCGCTCCCACCCACTATTTGGGGAGAAGAAAAGTTACTCTACTATCCCTGACCCTCAGTACATAGACCCAAGCTGAGAAGCCTATAGGCAAGGGTAGAACTATAACTCCCCCTCACATTTCATACAAATGCGTCCGTAAGACATGGTTCCACTCCCCTCCCAATTCCCCCCGCCCGCCCCCATTCATACCTCGTGGGCGCCAAATCACCTTCTCCCTGGGAAGCTCCCTTCTCTCGAGCCGCGAAACCTCAGCCCCACCTCCATGGCGCCCCCCACCGCACCAATTTCACAGCCGCCCTCCTCCCTAATGCCAGAGACGCTGTCCAATTGCCGTCGTGCACTGGGCCATGTGCCTCTTACTTCGTGCTGCTGGTGCTGCCTCGACGACGTCCGCGTGAACCGTACCGGAGCCGATTCACACCCGCCGTTGTTCACGGCGCCGGAGTGGCTCCAACTTCGGATCTGTCCAGAGTCCTGGCGCTGCTTCCGCATAGCCGTCGACCGTCACGACATCGCTCTTTCCATGCCGCCGGTTACCACCGCAACCGTGCCGGCCTCACCGACTCGGCAGCTGGACCTGCCTACTTCACCATGCCGCTAGATAGGTCACACCCTCATCTGAAATCACTTTATTTAGGTGTTAGTTGTCTAAATTTTTATTCTGGGCCAATCGATTCCCAATGGGAAGCAGCACCCCTCGAGGCGGTGGAGCTCCTAGGCTGACGATTGGCTGGTGTCTAACGTAAGGGTGCCGGGCCGCAAGTTCGCCATGGAAGCAGCGCTTAGATGTCTACCTTTTCGAGTTGCGTGGGTTGAAGGTACTGCCGCCGCCGGATCTGGATGATGGGGAGTCTTCGTGGATTGGCCTGGGGGAGGCACAACCACGGCAGTGCAGTGGGGCGGGGAGCGGGGTTTTGGACAGGGCCACGGACGGTGGAGGCAGGCTGCTCTGCCGTTGGTCGCTGGCTCTTCGGGGAAGATTCCGAATAGTGTCAGCCGGGAGGCACAAGATGGCCATCAAGCCATCCGGCGTAGATCGGACAGTACCAAAATAAAATAAAATCGTGTGACCCCAATTTAGTCTTCAGTCAACAGACGTGTGACCACTCTCGTACCTTGCTGTTGATCTCTTAGTGTATTTCTTTGGATCAAAGAGATATGTATGTTCTTAACTTTATGCGTTATCTGCATCTTCAGACACACCGTCTTCCGACTCACCGCAGCTGCTCCAACAAGGGAAGCATACACCAGAAGGGAGCTACAGTCCCCACTCAACAGTTTCCTGCATCGAATGCGCGTGCCCGACATGGACAGCCACAACAACTGCAGGGCCATCGACAAGTCAGCATTTATGGCTTTGTTATTCATCTAAGCACGGAAAATAGATCATCACATTTCACTGTATATTCATGTTGATCTCTTACGGGTCTTGTTCAGGAGTTCACGCTGTTCTATAGTTTAGCTAAGATACTTGTTCTTTAGGTAACGCTGTTCCATAGTTATCATCCATCAGCCAATGCTATCCCACAGGCTGGTGATTATAGTATTATACCACTTCTAGTATTACCTATGTTGTTCTTTAATACTTTTGTGTGCCATCTAGTTAATCGTGAGTACAAACGATACATATTCTGTAGCTTTCATCTGTGTTCTCCCTTTAGTTTATGAGACTTGTTGCTGCTAGTTAACCCCAGTCCTACTATTTATGTCGTCTCCTACAGGCACTCATTTACATAAATCTAACTACTAGTTGTCTTCCATGCATGTCAGATATAATTGCACACAATGATATATCCACAAGAACCTCACGGAGCAATGTAAAGGCCAATAAACTTGATGTCAATGATACCCAATATGATGGAACATGTAAAGGCAGTTCTTCAGAAGACTTGCAGAAAGATGATGAATCTTCTTCACCCCACAAGGTCCTTGCTCTAACTTGGCCTGTGATATGGGTACAACATGCATATAATGTCCTGGAGTGTATCTACTCTGTTGCAATGCCATGTGCTTAGCATGCTGATCATGCATGTAAATATGCCATGCCTTCCTGTTTTTTAGTACCTATTCCATTCATGATAACATGTTTTCAAATTCAAGTACTGTCATTCTACTCTATCGCAATGCCATCTTCTTAATTTGGACATCATGCTTCTGAATATCTTATGCATTGTTATTCATCAGTATGTATTTCATCTGTCTGCCATACCATGTTTTTTTACATTAAAGTGTTGTTCTAGTGCTCTGTTGCAATGCCATCTTATTTTCCCAATCATACACGTGTATGTTGTCTTGGTTATTTCTGTACGTATTCCGCTAGCATATAGTTTTACATTCAACTAGTTTTTTTTCCTGTGTTGTCCTGTCGTATCCCTAGCTCTTACACCATAATCCCTCCGTCCGGATTACATGTTGCCGAAATGGATAAAAAAGGATGTATCTAGAACTGAAATATGCCTAGACCCATCCATTTTTTTCCGGATGGAGGGAATACATGTCAATATGTCATGCCTTAGGATGTATCTAGTACCTATTCCATATCTCTGATGTCGCATGTTTTATAATTAAAGCACCATTCTTCTATACAAGGCATGCAAGGGGAAGACGACTATGTTAGAATCTGAAGGATTACAAACAAGGCCTTTGCAAAAGATCCAAACGCCAGGAGATAATAAACCAACTCCAGTTTTTATAGATACTGCTCCAGCACAGAGAAACCCAACAACTACTGATAATAAGAAGATTCCAGTGGCCAAAGAACTAGTCCGTTCCAGTCGAGCAAAAATATGTCAACTCTATTCTAAGAAGCGTGTGCGTATCCTTGCATCATAAAATTTTATAGCATGCTGATCATATTTTCTACATGTTTCTTACCCATCTCTCTTTTAGAAAATAAGCTTAATAGATAGAAGAATTTCTGCAATGGTATCGTTTGTGAGGAAAGATTCTTGCAGGAATTCTCTGTGCTCCAATGTAGATGTAAGTACCTGTTGTATATCACTATATTTTTACATCAGCATGTATTTTGTTAGTCGGCGTGAATCCAACCTTTATCTGATCTAAATTTAGTTGTAGCAAAATATATGATTAAAGGCCACAATGTTGATTTTTTAAAGGAAAACTGCCTGGTAGTTTTGCATCCTGAACTGCATGAGTGCGTTTGAATACTTTGGTTCTGCAGTGGGTTTTTCAGTGTTTTTTTACTGTGTTGTCCTCTCGTATCCCTAGCTCTTACATCATACTCCCTCTGTCCGGATTAAATGTCGCAGAAATGGATAAAACTGGATGTATCTAGAACTGAAATACGCCTAGAATCGTCCATTTATTTCCGGATGCAGGGAATACATGTCAATATGTCATGCCTTTCTATTCTTCAGTACCTATTCCATCTCTGCTGTAGCATGTTTTATAACTGAATCACCATTCTTCTATATAAGGCATGCAAGGGGAAGACGGCTCTGTTAGAATCTGAAGGGTTACAAACTAGGTCTTTGCAAAAGATCCAAACGCCAGGAGATAATAAACTAACTCCATTTTTCATAGATACTGCTCCAGCACAGAGAAACCCAACACCCACTGATAATAAGCAGATTCCAGTGGCCAAAGAACTAGTCCGCTCTAGTCCAGCAAAAGAATGTCAACTCCATTCTAAGAAGCGTGTGCGTATCCTCGCATGATGAAATTTTATAGCATTCTGATCATATTTTCTACATGTTTCTTACCCATCTCTCTTTTAGAAAATAAGGTTAAACGATAGAAGACTTCCTCCATTAGGATCGTATTCGAGGAAAATATCTTGCGGGAATTCTCTCTGCTCCAATGCTGATGTAAGTACCTGTTGTATATCACTATATTTTTACATCAACATGTATGTCAGGACCCCGACTCAATGCCACATCGATCTAGCATGTAACACCTCATATCACTTTGCGGCCTCACGCACGGTATTCCCACGGGTGTCGCCTTACCTTTGCCCGGGACCGTTTGCGCCTTTTGGCACACGTATATGACAGTGTCGCTAGCATCCATATGATAAGGAGCCCGGGCTGACATGGCTAGTCGTAAACCCAAAGCGGCACAGACTTACAGGGACAGGCATCCATGACCCAGCATCGAACGTGTCGGTCATCAGCGAGTGAATCCAGGCTGTAGCACTGGGCTAGCAGGACTCCGGTGAACCGGGCTGTAGCGGGCTAACAGGACTCCGGTATTCACCGCGTGACATTTCCCCGAAGGGACAGACACAGGAACGAAGAAGGACACATGCCGGCCAACCTAAGTGTTCCGGAGCAGTAGCAAGCTACCATGGCTCGGTGGAAACACTAGGAGACATTTCCCCGTAAGAGAGGCTACTAAAGATAAACAACTAGATGGTCAGATCCCACACATACCAAGCATTTCAATAACATACACACAATATGCTCGATATGTGCAAATACAACATGGCATCACAACATGACTCTACGACTCAAGTAATTTATTCAATAGGCTCTGAGGAGCGAGATATTACAAACAGGGGTCTCATGACCCAACAATCAGAGCATACAAGTCAAAGCACAAGCGGAAGCTATCATGTCTGAGTACAGACATCTATAAATGAAAAGGGCTGAGAAGCCTGACTATTTATCAGATCCTGCCGAGGGCACAAGATCGTAGCTGAGGTAACAAGCTAAACGTCGAAGTCCACGCGGAACTACTAGTGAGACTGAAGTCTCTCTGCACAAAACATAAAATAGGCAAACGTGAGTACAAATGTACCCAGCAAGACTTACATCAGAACTAACTACATATGCATCATTATCAACAAAGGGGTGGTGGGGTTTAACTGCAGCAAGCCAGCTTTGACTCGGTGGCTATCCTAAACTACGACTGCGAGTAACTCTTTTGAGGTGGCGCACACGAGTCCACATATTCACCATATCAATACACCACTATGGATCCGCTCCCGTCTCCCTACGAGAACGCCATCCATAGCACTCACGCTTATCTTGCGTATTTTAGAGTATCCACTTTCACTTGTCTATGAACTGATATAAGCAACCCAGAAGTCCTTTTCCGCGGACACGGCTATTCGAATAGATGATGTTAACCCTGCAGGGGTATACTTCTTCACACACGCTCTCACCACTTACCGCCGTTGTTGTCTAGCTTAACCAACTAGCTCCGGGATATCCATCACAGATTCTTGGAGAAAGGGTGGTTCACAAGAACCCGACTTGATCACGAGCTCAACATAGCAGTCAGGTGACAACCTGGTAATACTTCCAAGAAGATATTCGGAAAATCACGAACCACCGGTATGTTACTAAGCTTGAGAACAATCTCGCTTTTGAGGGCAAGACGATATGATCAAATGAGTGAGGACTTGACAAGATCCTAACTCATCAATCGAAGGGTGCACCGAAATAAGGACTAGGTAGCACGATCAGTCTTAGAAGGATGATTCAAAAACCAACACGCTAAGAATGAAATTATTGTCCCTTAACTACCAAGCAACGAGGTTGCTGGGAGTATTGATTTCACACATCACAATTCATTTGTCGGTATTCCGGTTGCATCAACACGATGGCCGAGGAATGACTAATGATGGTGAGAAGTATTACTACGTCAAAATTCATGAAAGTTGGTGCAGTTCTCATGACAATTCTGACATAAAGGGGGTAATACTCCAAGGTAGAACAGAACCAAAAGCTGGATTGGCATTTGATCTGCGGAATACAACTACTTTGACCCAATCCTAGATATGGATGAGGTACTGGAGTTTGTTTCTCCTATTCATTCTAAAATAGAATGGCTTGGCGGACCACAAGGGTAATAGGCATCGACGAACGAATGCACGCATACTCTTGACTATCAATTGATAGGCGAGGGTCGGAAACAACTAAGATGGGTCAACTCAAAAGAACATATGATTTTCTGAGTTGTGGATGCATGGATTAGCATGTCGAACGAAGTTCAACATATTTTTTCCGGATAACCCATGCAGAAAGGTAGAACTGGCAGAGCCACAATATATAATGGAGAACTCATCAAGAATAATCCTGTTGTGATATTTCAGTTCAACGAGGAACTTCTGCCATAAGTAGTTCATGGTATTTGGAAGAAGAAGATACCACGGACTTCAAGGACTATCGCAAAGGTTACTAATATCCTAAAGGCACTAGCAATTACTATCAACATGAAGTAGGTAGAGTGAATCTCGGGTTCAAGAACCCAGGAACAGAATACCTATTACTAAGTAGCATCACGGGATGCTTTCGAGAATGATGGCCAGAATCATCACACTGGGAACACAAATCATGGCTAAATTACTAGATGATCCCCTAAGACACCTAGGGTCATAATAATATCTCCAACATATATGTCAAGGTAACGGAGTACCTCAACTTACTGATTAGTGTGGTTAATCTGGCCCATGGGAACATTGAAACGGGAAGAAAGGATTTGCAAATGCATCAGACTACTTAGAAACCTGGGATGACTCGGATAGCATAACGGCTGTAAATGCTCAGAAAAGATTTGAGACATTCACAAAAATGGTGGCATAACCACTCAGAAGCACAATATCAAGGTTTCGAGATCAACAATTAACATACGGAAGTAGTAGGAACTGAACTGAGACTTAAATCCAACAATCTTATAAGTCCACTGATTAGTAACACGTGATCCTAATAGAAAGAAGAGATAGCCTAGTTCTTAATCCCCATAGAAGAGAAGATGATGACTCAGATCAGAAGGCCATGAGGTATAAGGAGTAAAAAGAGCCTTACGTTCCATCCCACAATCAATTCCCTTATATAACTAAAGAATTTCTAGACTCAACTTCGACCAGTTTGGCTTGGTAATCCTACAGGCAGTCAAGCTCTGATACCAACGCTGTCAGGACCCCGACTCAATGCCACATCGATCTAGCATGTAACACCCCATATCACTTTGCGGCCTCACGCACGGTATTCCCACGGGTGTCGCCTTACCTTTGCCCGGGACCGTTTGCGCCTTTTGGCACACGTATATGACAGTGTCGCTAGCATCCATATGATAAGGAGCCCGGGCTGACATGGCTAGTCGTAAACCCAAAGTGGCACAGACTTACAGGGACAGGCATCCATGACCCAGCATCGAACGTGTCGGTCATCAGCGAGTGAATCCAGGCTGTAGCACTAGGCTAGCAGGACTCCGGTGAACCGGGCTGTAGCGGGCTAACAGGACTCCGGTATTCACCGCGTGACATTTCCCCGAAGGGACAGACACAGGAACGAAGAAGGACACATGCCGGCCAGCCTAAGTGTTCCGGAGCAGTAGCAAGCTACCATGGCTCGGTGGAAACACTAGGAGACATTTCCCCGTAAGAGAGGCTACTAGAGATAAACAACTAGATGGTCAGATCCCACACATACCAAGCATTTCAATAACATACACACAATATGCTCGATATGTGCAAATACAACATGGCATCACAACATGACTCTATGACTCAAGTAATCTATTCAATAGGCTCCGAGGAGCGAGATATTACAAACATGGGTCTCATGACCCAACATTCAGAGCATACAAATCAAGCACAAGCGGAAGCTATCATGTCTGAGTACAGACATCTATAAATGAAAAAGGTTGAGAAGCCTGACTATCTACCAAATCCTGCCGAGGCACAAGATCGTAGCTGAGGTAACAAGCTAAACGTCGAAGACCACGCGGAAATACTAGTGAGACTGAAGTCTCTCTGCAAAAACATAAAATAGGCAAACGTGAGTACAAATGTACCCAGCAAGACTTACATCAGAACTATCTACATATGCATCATTATCAACAAAGGGATGGTGGGGTTTAACTGCAGCAAGCCAGCTTTGACTCGGTGGCTATCCTGAACTACGACTGCGAGTAACTTTTTTGAGGTGGCGCACACGAGTCCACATATTCACCATATCAATACACCACTATGGATCCGCTCCCGTCTCCCTACGAGAACGCCATCCATAGCACTCACGCTTATCTTGCGTATTTTAGAGTATCCAGTTTCACTTGTCTATGAACTGATATAAGCAACCCAGAAGTCCTTTTCCGCGGACACGGCTATTCGAATAGATTAGGTTAACCCTGCAGGGGTGTACTTCTTCACACACGTTCTCACCACTTACCGCCGTTTACACGACATGTACTCGGCAACCTTCAAGCGGAAGCCCAACGTGGGTGTCGGCCACGACCTACCTAATCACCTAAGTCTCTAGTCCAGGTTTATCGCCTATTCGGGTTCCATCCATGAGGAGATCCGGCCGGAGTTTCGCTCACAGCCCCAAACGATGTGAACAGGGTTCCCGAGACACCAAACGGGCGCCCGGTACACCGTGCCACGTGCCTACCACATCACAGCCCACCCCTACGGTCAGCGCTGCCCACGGCCTCCAGCATACTACAAACACCAGAAACTACTTGCAACTTCTGGACAGAGGACAAGGGTGATCAAGAAGCCGAGAGGGTCCATTGGTTTCGGGCCCAATGCGTGGTAGTAGCTGAATCATGGATCACAAACACAGAACTCAGTTCCTGAGGACGGCTGCAATGAGACAACCCACCATGTACTCCTACATGGCCTCTCACCGCTACCTTTACCAAATCGTGTTCACACACTTAGCTCACACACAGTAGGACAGGTTCACACGCCTCTGATTCATCCCCGATGAATCAGACCTGACTCAACTCTAAGCAATAGCAGGCATGACAAACAAACATGAATGAGTAGGCACATCAGGGCTCAAACAACTCCTACTCATGCTAGTGGGTTTCATCTATTTACTGTGGCAATGACAGGTCATGCAAAGGACAAAGGGGTTCAGCTACCGCAGCAAGTAACAGATGAATCGGTGTTGTCCTAATGCAGTAAAAGAGAGCAGGAGCGAGAGAGTAGGATTGTATCGGAATGAACAAGGGGGTTTTGCTTGCCTGGCACTTTTGAAGATAACATTGAGTCTTCACCAGTGTCAACGATCACATCATCGGTATCACGTCTATCGAGAGGGGACAAATACCGGCAACACAGAAGGGAACACAATCAATGCAATGCACAATATGATGCATGATCATGACATGGCAAAATGAATGTGTTTTGAGCCAATGCAACTAGCAACAGATTAAATGAAGTTGGTTTGAATACAAGATTCAAATTCAAACTCCATATGTGATTATTTAAATGCCCTTTATTTGATTTGTGCTAAACAGCAGCTATAAGTTGTTCTAACATGCATGAAAATGGTACAAATGGATTCCTTGAATTTTTCTGATAATTTTTCATATATAAATTATTTAATTTGGAGTTACGGTTAATTTTCTATGAATTTTAGAAGTTTATATTCATTTTCTGGAATTTCAGAATTAAATTAAATCCAGAAAACATTACTGCGTCAGCATGACGTTGGCATGACGTCAGCAAGTCAACAGGGGCCGGCTCGGGTCAAACCTGACGTGTGGGGTCCACACGTCAGTGACACAGGGGCTAATCCCGCGTTGACTCGGGCTTTGACCCGCTACGGGGCCCGCTGTCAGTGTCACAGGGTTAGTTAGCAGGGTCATTAGCCCCTAACGACGACGCCACGTCAGCACGCCGGAGACCAGCCGACGGCGACCACAGAACACGGCGGGGCACGCCGGACTTGCGCTAGAAGCGTCAGTTTGGCGCGCTGAGGGCACCAGGGGATGGCCCTTGCTCCCGCGCATCTAGAGGACCGAGTGGGAGGTCGTGGGGTCGCCGGAACTCATGCCGGCGACGAGCTTTGGCGGCGATGGTGTTCGGTGGTGCTCGGGCGCGTCGCTACGGTGCATCAGTGAGAAAATGGAGAGGCTGGGCAGCACCTGCTAGACATGGGGAGCACTAAGAGCAGCTCAGTGAGGCCAGGGGAGCACGGAGGCTATGCGTGCAGCAGCAATGGCGGACGGTGGCTTCGGTGCTCGTGGGGAACGGCGCTACGGCACGGAGGGGAGCATGCTGAGTTAGGGGAGAGGGTCAGTGACTCACGGCGATGACGAGGGGACGCTCGGCGAGGTCGGGGACGGTCCGGAGCCGGCGAATTTGACGAAGATGGCCGGCGGTCCCGAGGTTGAAGAAGGCATCGAGGGCGGTGTTGTGGCACGTCCGGGGCCTCGTGGCTCGTTGAGGAGGTAGAGGGAGGACCGACGGAGCTTCCTGGGGCGTCGGTGAGCCGTGGGGTGGCCGGTAGCCACGGTGGCTCTCGTCGGTGGCGGCGGCTCCGTTCGGTCGCGGGAGGGGAAACAGAGGAGCGAGGGGGAGGGAGGTCCAGAGAGCGAGGGAGAAGTGAGAGGGGGTCGGGGCTGCGTGGCGTCGCGGGAGGGACCAGGGAAGGAGGAGGCAGCCAGGCAGGGAGGAGGTGGCCTCCTCGGCCGCGCGCGTGCGAGCACGCAGCTGCTCCCACTGGCAAGAGGAAGACGACAGGGGGGGGGGAGTAGCGGTGGCGGGCTGGGCCGGCTGGGCCGGTTCTGGTGGGCTGCACGGGTGAGGCCAAGTAAGTCCTTCTCTCTCTTTCTTTTATTTTTTTCTTCTGTTTTGTTTTATTTAATTTCGTTTTGCCACTGTTTTGAATTTTAAACAAATTCAAACAATGCCAAAAACTCCTCTGAATAATTTTATTTGGCTAGATGGACTTTTCCAAAAGCTCATAAAATATTTCAGGGGTATTTAAAATATTCTAATTATATGAATATAATTCAAATTCAAATAGCTAATGATTTAAATTCAAAGTCCCAAAAATAAATCCTTAAAAATGTTCAATATTTTGGTTGGGACCAGAACCCTTACCAAAAATTATCAAACATTTAAGAAGAGCCTTTTGGAGCAATGAATGAGATTTCTAGGGTTTTTGCCCCTCTTTTATTTAGGGTTTTGAGGCTTCCAATATTCCTCAATTCAAGTTTCAAAAATATAGACATGATGCACACATGAAGCTAGGCTAGAGCAATGCCAGAAGCTAGGGATGTGACAACTCACCCCCACTAAACAAGAATCTCGTCTCGAGATTCAAGCGTAGGGTAGGATGAAGGGGAAACGCAAACTAGTACAATCTTCATGATCCAGGGTGCACTTCAGTTGAACGTTGATTCATTCACCATCATTGTCTTGATGTCTTGTTTTGAGAAATCCTGCCAACATGACATGGAGGGAAGAAGGAGACTCTAGAAGGGTCGATCTTCTTGAAGATCGAACAACTCACGGAATGAGACATAGGACCATCTCTCGGGTTGAGACACGAGATACACATCAAGAGGGGTGGAAAGAAACGGATGACGAAGGTTCACTAGGTGGACAACAATTCCACACTTAAGAAGGTGGTAATCGGTTGTCAACGTAGCGAGGAGTTGAGTTGCCATGATACCACAACGAGACACCTTCGGAACCGTGACTCATAGATATCTCCCCTTAAGTGGCAAAAGAATTACCTTTGATTCAGAGATCATTGAAACTCTTTATACCAGCTTAAGGCAAATCATAATCGATCATTTAGAGGGGTTCGGTAGAATGGCATACTCAAACTTGGATGATGTGGATTACCTTGTTGAAGACAACGTAATGGATGAATTTTGCTTATCACCGGAAATGGAAGAGACCCATGGTAGAATGGCACATTGGCGGTGCAAGCTGGGAACAAAATGCAAATGCTGGGAATGATTCTGGTAACTGGGGAAGAACCCAACAATAGCGAGTGAATTCACTGTTGGAGTGGTTATAGCATAACCGAGGAAATCTGGGGCAATCCCAGCTAGTGCCGATGATAAGACGTAGCGCTTGTGCGTGCTCTCAAGAACTTGAGCATTTGCACAATCATCAAGGTTTTATCAACAACCGCGTCAAGGGTGCTGACAACACAACATACTACCATGATGAATAGCGATGGACGATGCAGATGCGAAGGAGGATAACACTTTCTCAGATTTCACCTTAGCGAGGCCAAGCAAATAAAATCTGGATGATCGACCGAGAGACATTTAGCACTCCGCTTCTAATGTTCTCCTTGATGTGCTAGTATAACCCATTCATAGATATGGTTTGATATCTAAAACATCAAGTAAAAGGTCGGACTTCGGGAACATAAAAATCCATAGGGGCAACTAGGGAGTAAATCCTACGAAATCCCTAGGGGGGGGTGGCCAACTTCCTCAAACAAGATACTATAATAATAGGTCTACCGGATGGGTGTGTTGGCCACGACATCCACCTTACCGGTTATCGAGAGACCAATATTATAGTTCTTAGGGAAATGTTCCAACCATCATATCTGCCTGAGATTCAGCTCTGGTTGGTGTTAGGATATTCCAGGCTCATCGAGTCTTAGGAAGAAAAATGAAAGTTTGCAACACAAATCGATGAGATGACGTTGCGGGATTCTCGGGAGATGAACTACGATAGCAAGCTCCAAAACATGAGCTGGTTCTGCTACAAACATGTGAACACGTTGTCCCAGACAAGCATGACCACGTGGTAGTCTTATAATAAAACACTACCGAGTTCAGGAGGGGGAACCATCAACGAGGGTATCGAAGTTCTTTCATAAGTCCGGATTAGCTCTTATGAAGGAACTCCTTCTCCTTGAACAAATCAATCAGTGGCTTGGTGTGCTAGGGATACATATAGATTGAAGGTTGCAAGTCTTCAAACCACAGCATTCTTCGCACGTGTGCATGACTGATTTGGAATGATTCCAAAGAAAGCAACATTGACTTTCTCGAATCCACGGCGGCAACTTGCATCAGATGCACATGAATTAAAGGAAGTCACTACCTTCATCCAAACATATGCTTCATGAGCTAGCATGAACAAATGCTTTCAAAAGTTTCCAACACTAGCTTAATGTTCAGCAAAATTATGGAGACAAGGATGTTGTCAATGGGCACAACAACAATTCATCTGGGTTTCCTTTTAAAAGGAAATCCATAGTTAAGTGAACAAGTGATAGCATTGGTCAGACCTAAAAGATATAATGGTGTATGCTCGAGGGATCAACCACGAATAAGACAACATTACGAGCATCGTTGGTACTGATTTGATTTGACGATAGCCCACACTCAAATCAAAGGATTGATAAGACAATAGGTCCAGCAACTGATCACAAGGACCAATCGATGAAGATATCATCTTTCTTCAACACACACTACACAAGAATATCCCTTTGGAACGAACTAAGTCAGACAAGCTTTTATCTTCCAACTCTCCAAGTTGTTGTCTAGCTTAACCAACTAGCTCAGGGATATCTAACACCGATTCTTGGAGAGAAGGTGGTTCACAAGAAACCAACTTGATCACGAACTCAACATAGCGGTCAGGTGACAACCTGGTAACACCTCCAAGAAGATATTTGGAAAGTCACGAACCACCGGTATGTTACTAAGCTCGAGAACAATCTTGCTTTTGAGGGCAAGACGATATGATCAAATGAGTGAGGACTTGACAAGATCCTAACTCACCAATCGAAGGGTGCACCGAAATAAGGACTAGGTAGCACGATCAGTCTTAGAAGGATGATTCGAAAACCAACATACTAAGAATGAAATTATTATCCTTTAACTACCAAGCAACAGAGTTGCTAGCAGTATTGATTTCACACATCACAATTCATTTGTCGGTATTCCGGTTGCATCAACACGAGGGCCGAGGAATGAACAGTGATGGCAAGAAGTATCACTGTACCAAGAGTTCATGGGATGGTGTGCAATTCCTATAACAATCTCGATATAAAATATGTAATACTCCAAGGTAGAGCAGAACCAAAAGCTGGATTGGCATTTGATCTGCGGAATACAACTACTTTGACCCAATCCTAGATATGGAAGAGGTACTGGAGTTTGTTTCTCCTAGTCATTCCGGAATAGAATGGCTTGACAGACCACAAGAGTCATAGGCATCGATGAACGAACGCACGCATACTCTTGACTATCAATTGATAGACGAGGGTCAGAATGCAACTAAAGAGAACAACTCAAAGGAACATATAACTTTCTGAGTTGTGGATGCATAGATTAGTATGTCGAACCAAGTTCAACATATTTCTTCCGGATAACCCATGCATAAAGGTAGAACTGGCAGAGTCACGATTTATGAATGGAGAACTCCTCAAGAGTACTCTAATTGTGATTTTTTTGATCCAATAAACATCTACCATAAGTAGTTCATGGTATTTGGAAGAAGAAGATACCACGGACTTCAAGGACTATCGCAAAGGTTACTAATATCCTAAAGGCACTAGCAATTACTATCAACATGAAGTAGGTAGAGTGAATCTCGGGTTCAGAACCCAGGAGTAGAATACCTACTACTAAGTAGCATCACGGGATGCTTCCGAGAATAAAGGCCAGAATCTTCACACTAGGACACAAATCATGGCTAGACCACTAGATGATCCCCTAAGCACTTAGGGTCATAATAATAATTCCAACATATATGTCGAGGCAATAACTACCTCAACACACCGATTAGTGTGGTTAATCTGGCCCATGGGAACATCGGAAACAGAAGGAAGGGATTTGCAAATGCATCGGACTATTTAGAAACCTGGGATGACTCGGACAGCATAACGGCTATAATTGCTCAAAAAGATTTGAGACAATCACAAAAATGGTGGCATAACCACTCAGAAGCACAATATCAAGGTTCCGAGATCAACAATTAACATACGGAAGTAGTAGGAACTGAACTGAGACTTAAATCCAACAATCTTATAAGTCTACTGATTAGTAACACGTGATCCTAATAGAAAGAAGAGATAGCCTAGTTCTTAATCCCCACAGGAAAGATAAGATGACTCATATCAGAAGGGCATGAGGTATAAGGAGTAAAAAGAGCCTTACGTTCCATCCCACAATCAATTCCCTTATATAACTAAAGAATTTCTAAACTCAACTTCGACCAATTTGGCTTGGTAATCCTACAGGCAGTCAAGCTCTGATAGCAACGCTGTCAAGACCCCGACTCAATGCCACATCGATCTAGCATGTAACACCTCATATCACTTTGCGGCCTCACGCACGGTATTCCCACGGGTGTCGCCTTACCTTTGCCCGGGACCGTTTGCGCCTTTTGGCACACGTATATGACAGTGTCGCTAGCATCCATATGATAAGGAGCCCAGGCTGACATGGCTAGTCGTAAACCCAAAGCGGCACAGACTTACAGGGACAGGCATCCATGACCCAGCATCGAACGTGTCGGTCATCAGCGAGTGAATCCAGGCTGTAGCACTGGGCTAGCAGGACTCCGGTGAACCGGGCTGTAGCGGGCTAACAGGACTCCGGTATTCACCGCGTGACATTTCCCCGAAGGGACAGACACAGGAACGAAGAAGGACACATGCCGGCCAGCCTAAGTGTTCCGGAGCAGTAGCAAGCTACCATGGCTCGGTGGAAACACTAGGAGACATTTCCCCGTAAGAGAGGCTACTAAAGATAAACAACTAGATGGTCAGATCCCACACATACCAAGCATTTCAATAACATACACACAATATGCTCGATATGTGCATTACAACATGGCATCACAAAATGACTCTACGACTCAAGTAGTTTATTCAATAGGCTCCGAGGAGCGAGATATTACAAACATGGGTCTCATGACCCAACACTCAGAGCATACAAGTCAAAGCACAAGCGGAAGCTATCATGTCTGAGTACAGACATCTATAAATGAAAAAGGCTGAGAAGCCTGACTATCTATCAGATCCTGCCGAGGGCACAAGATCGTAGCTGAGGTATCAAGCTAAACGTCGAAGACCACGCGGAAATACTAGTGAGACTGAAGTCTCTCTGCAAAAACATAAAATAGGCAAACGTGAGTACAAATGTACCCAGCAAGACTTACATCAGAACTATCTACATATGCATCATTATCAACAAAGGGGATGGTGGGGTTTAACTGCAGCAAGCCAGCTTTGACTCGGTGGCTATCCTGAACTACGACTGCAATGTAACTCTTTTGAGGTGGCGCACACGAGTCCACATATTCACCATATCAATACACCACTATGGATCCGCTCCCGTCTCCCTACGAGAACGCCATCCATAGCACTCACGCTTATCTTGCGTATTTTAGAGTATCCACTTTCACTTGTCTATGAACTGATATAAGCAACCCAGCAGTCCTTTACCGCGGACACGGCTATTCGAATAGATGATGTTAACCCTGCAGGGGTGTACTTCTTCACACACGCTTTCACCACTTACCGCCGTTTACACGACATGTACTCGGCAACCTTCAAGCGGAAGCCCAACGTGGGTGTCGGCCACGGCCTACCTAAACACTCAAGTCTCTAGTCCAGGTTTATCGCCTATTCGGGTTCCATCCATGAGGAGATCCGGCCGGAGTTTCGCTCACAGCCCCAAACGATGTGTACAGGGTTCCGTGACACCAAACGGGCGCCCGGTTTACCCGGCCACGTGCCTACCGCATCACAGCCCACCCCTACGGTCAGCGCTGCGCACGGCCTCCGGCATACTACAAACACCAGAAACTACTTGCAACTCCTGGACAGAGGACAAGGGTGGTCAAGAAGCCGAGAGGGTCCATTGGTTTCGGGCCCAATGCGTGGTAGTAGCTGAATCATGGATCACAAACACAGAACTCAGTTCCTGAGGACGGCTGCAATGAGACAACCCACCATGTACTCCTACATGGCCTCTCACCGCTACCTTTACCAAATCGTGTTCACACACTTAGCTCACACACAGTAGGACATGTTCACACGCCTCTGATTCATCCCCGATGAATCAGACCTGACTCAACTCTAAGCAATAGCAGGCATGACAAACAAACATGAATGAGTAGGCACATCAGGGCTCAAACAACTCCTACTCATGCTAGTGGGTTTCATCTATTTACTGTGGCAATGACAGGTCATGCAAAGGACAAAGGGGTTCAGCTACCGCAGCAAGTAACAGATGAATCGGTGTTGTCCTAATGCAGTAAAAGAGAGCAGGAGCGAGAGAGTAGGATTGTATCGGAATGAACAAGGGGGTTTTGCTTGCCTGGCACTTTTGAAGATAACATTGAGTCTTCATCAGTGTCAACGATCACATCATCGGTATCACGTCTATCGAGAGGGGACAAATACCGGCAACACAGAAGGGAACACAATCAATGCAATGCACAATATGATGCATGATCATAACATGGCAAAATGAATGTGTTTTGAGCCAATGCAACTAGCAACAGATTAAATGAAGTTGGTTTGAATACAAGATTCAAATTCAAACTCCATATGTGATTATTTAAATGCCCTTTATTTGATTTGTGCTAAACAGCAGCTATAAGTTGTTCTAACATGCATGAAAATGGTACAGATGGATTCCTTGAATTTTTCTGATAATTTTTCATATATAAATTATTTAATTTGGAGTTACGGTTAATTTTCTATGAATTTTAGAAGTTTATATTCATTTTCTGGAATTTCAGAATTAAATTAAATCCAGAAAACATTACTGCGTCAGCATGACGTTGGCATGACGTCAGCAAGTCAACAGGGGCCGGCTCGGGTCAAACCTGACGTGTGGGGTCCACACGTCAGTGACACAGGGGCTAATCCCGCGTTGACTCGGGCTTTGACCCGCTACGGGGCCCGCTGTCAGTGTCACAGGGTTAGTTAGCAGGATCATTAGCCCCTAACGACGACGCCACGTCAGCACGCCGGAGACCAGCCGACGGCGACCACAGAACACGGTGGGGCACGCCGGACTTGCGCTAGAGGCGTCAGTTTGGCGCGCTGAGGGCACCAGGGGATGGCCCTTGCTCCCGCGCATCCAGAGGACCGAGTGGGAGGTCATGGGGTCGCCGGAACTCATGTCGGCGACGAGCTTTGGCGGCGATGGTGTTCGGTGGTGCTCGGGCGCGTCGCTACGGTGCATCAGTGAGCAAATGGAGAGGCTGGGCAGCACCTGCTAGACATGGGGAGCACTAAGAGCAGCTCAGTGAGGCCAGGGGAGCACGGAGGCTATGCGTGCAGCAGCAATGGCGGACGGTGGCTTCGGTGCTCGTGGGGAACGGCGCTACGGCACGGAGGGGAGCATGCTGAGTTAGTGGAGAGGGTCATTGACTCACGGCGATGACGAGGGGACGCTCGGCAAGGTCGGGGACGGTCCGGAGCCGGCGAATTTGACGAAGATGGCCGGCGGTCCCGAGGTTGAAGAAGGCATCGAGGGTGGTGTTGTGGCACGTCCGGGGCCTCGTGGCTCATTGAGGAGGTAGAGGGAGGACCGGCGGAGCTTCCTGGGGCGTCGGTGAGCCGTGGGGTGGCCTGTAGCCACGGTGGCTCTCGTCGGTGGCGGCGGCTCCGTTCGGTCGCGGGAGGGGAAACAGAGGAGCGAGGGGGAGGGAGGTCCAGAGAGCGAGGGAGAAGTGAGAGGGGGTCGGGGCTGCGTGGCGTCGCGGGAGGGACCAGGGAAGGAGGAGGCAGCCAGGTAGGGAGGAGGTGGCCTCCTCGGCCGCGCGCGTGCGAGCACGCA